>NC_133313.1:18198298-18211800 GCF_012295235.1 Primulina huaijiensis
TTAAAAAAAAAAAAAAAAAAAAAAAACTCATTGTGTTGTTTTTTCATCTCTTTTGTAACTCATCAAAATTTGATTGATGCGATCTATTCGTTATTTTTTAATTATCTAAGTGTCAAAAATTAAATTGAAATAGTAACAATTTATAGTTCATCCGCACGCAATTCTCAAATTTAAGACAAAGTTTCTTATCCTTTACCAGCTTTAAAAAAAAACTTAAATTTAACTTTTATATTTTATTTAAATTTACTTAAATTCCAACATCCGATTCGTTCACTTGGAACATAAAAGAACCATATACATAAATCTAGTTGCTTAAAATATACGCAGTGCTGGCAATAACAGCTACCTTCAATTGGCACAGCAAAATCCAGATCAAACACAACAACCTCACAAATCAAGCCACATTCAACCAACATTTTCAATACACGACGGCAGTGTTTCGTTTTTTTCTAGACTTCAATTATGTTATAAAGCCTAAAAATTCCACAACCAACCCCGTGCTTTTTTTTATCTCGCATTTCGATTATTTCTCTTTTATGATAGTGTGAAATTTTAGTTATTGGATCATCAATACGATATGTCGACTTCGATTAATATATGGATGGACTCACATGACGTGATGTTTTTGGAATATAGAAAGGATTACTCCAGTAGAACATAAAATAACTCAAGAAAATATGAAAGAACAAGTTGAATCAAATGCATATGTATCTATACATATTATGCTTCATATCATAACTAGTTGCATCAAATGCATGTATATCTATCTATACATAGTATAGTTCATATCATGCCACAATCTTTAAATCAATTGTCAAAATAAATAATAAATTTTTGTTAAAAAAATAAATAGTAGATTACATAATAAAAACCTAGTATCCCGAGAAAAAAACATCGTCGCTTTGATAAAACTCATCCATACATTCTACTAAATAATATCATTCCATTGGCATGAAATATTATTTTTACCTAAAATATTTTTCTACCACGAAACTCATATTAGATCTCATGAATCAATTTTGTGATACAGATATCTTACCTGACATGACCCATAAAAAAGTAGTTTTTTATGCCAAAAATATTATTTTTCATTCAAGGTGTAAACTTAGTTGACTCGTCTTCCGGATATAAATATGTGATATCGCCTTATATAACCCCTAATCTTTTTCTACATTGTGTTAATTCACGAAATACTTGTAATAAATCGTCTCTTACCATTTTTTTTTACCCAAAATATCATTTCACTAGAATACACGTCAAGATTTTTGATTGGAAATATTAATCCAAGATAAAAATTAGATTTAATATTAAATTAGAATACAAACTTGAGCACGGCATTCAAACATTTACTTGTATAAAATAATATCAATACGATAGATTAAACTCGAGATTTTGAGAGACGTGTGGCGGTTTGCAAGTATTATTATTTATTTAATGCTGAGAGATAACATAATTGCGAGTAGTACTAATTATAGGCATTGATGAGTTAAGTATGAGTCAACTTCATTTTCCAATCGGAAAATAAATGAACATTAACCCATCTATACTATAGATTAAGAAAGTCATTTTTTTTGTGACGATCGAACAAAAAAGCGGAGTTAAAAGGTTTATTCAATACGATTTACTTGACTTACATGATTTGCAAACCACTACATTAACTTCAGATTGATTTAGTGTGCATCTGGTTGACCTAATGTTCATCGTCACAAAAAAAAAAAGCTATTTCCCGAGTGTCATGATTTTCATCACTTTGATGTATCGTTAACTGAATTCAAGAAAATAGCATTTCCAGTTATTTAGACGGAATAAAAAGTTAATTTTATCGTTCTTACATTATAACTCAAATTTACTAAATTCCAACTTCCTATGTGTTTCGAAACATATAATTTAAGCTTGTATTCGAAACATAAAAAACAGGTGCTTCCAATCCACATAAATTAAACAGGAGATACGACTTACGAGTGCGGCTAGAAACAACGTATAAACAGCCCCAAACACCAGTTTTGGTTATATATATAACAACCCTTTAGTAGCACCCAGGAACATAGGTGAATTGGTAAAGTATAAGATGACGTGAGTTGATACTCTCAACGTTGCATGATCGATTTTCGTGTAGATCATATTCCACAATTAAATATTGTAAGGGTATGCTTTTAAAGTCGATGTTTGATGTCCTCTCTCTCGAGTTCATGCTTACTCGTGCACATTTCTCGATTTACCTTCTTGTCTGAGTCAAAAGATCTCTGACTCGTATAAGGTGTACCATCGATGAACCTTTTAAAAGGAAATAACAACCCTTTGGTAAATAGTAGTAGTACAGAATGATTGTTCAAAGATTTGATGGTTTGACAAGTATTTAAGCCAAAATTTTGCTAAGTTTCTGACACGCTCTTTCTTTTTAATCCTCTACCACATTTCGTACACTAAGCCAAGTGAATCAGCATTAAGAGATTCCACATGCTGGGACAGATCGAGCGCTTTCGGAAGTAGCAATTCTCTTGTTCTGTACCGTGGGAAGAAGGCAACTAGACTCCTTAAATTTGGGCCACTTGAATTTCTTCCTCTCTTCATTTTTCCACAGCTTTGCAGCAATAGATTTAAAGCCTCCCTTTATATAAGAAACAAATAGCAAGACAAGTTCTCTGCGGATAGCAACGCGAACTCATCAGTTAAAATATCTTTACTTCAATTGCATAACAAATTCGCACTTTTGAAGAAAAGGTTTCACTTACAGAGGTGAGCAAGGAGATCGACCTCCATTCACATAGTAGACGAATAAATATGAATCGTAATGCTGACCATTGATATAATAAAAATTGTATAACCTCCGTAAGCACTGAAAGGACATTTTCTTGTACAGATGTATGGCTGGAATATTGTATGAGATCACATGAAGATAAACAGCACGACAAGTTGAAATACTAGAGGCGAACTTTACAACTTCATGTATCAATGAACTGGCTGAAAATCCAGGATCAGAGAATACTCGTTCAAGAACTGTTTCTTCAACACATTGGATGAAAGTAATATCCAAAAAAGGACATCAAGAAAGAAAAGAAGAAACTTGCCTACTCCCATATTTCTGTAGGACTCTAAGACTCCCAGCGTTAAGATGTATACCAGTGTTTGGTCAGAGTTTGGCGTGTCAAAGCTGAGTAAATCCTCTACCTGGCAGGAATAATGTCAGTTTGATAAGAGAACAAAAAAAACGTACAATAAACATTAGGAGTTTCATTATAGAGAGTGAATTCTTGAATGAAACACACACCCATAGACAGTAATGCTCACAAGCGAACAGGAGGCCTTCACACGGTTAAAACCCAATTAATTCAGGACCTGTATTTAAACCGGTGGTGAAGCCGTAGGTGAGCGGGTAAGTGCAGTTGCTCTCTCGTTCTTAAATTTTTCTAAAAACTCATATATTTTATGTATCACAAACAAAAACATATGATTTTGCTCCCATTAAGTTTTTCTCAAATTTTAAGCCAACCCTCCCCCGCCCCAACCAACTTACCCACACACAAGCACAAAAATTCTGATGCTGCTGCAGATGACTACTAAGTCCATCGAGACTCACCTCACTCTCTTTCGCCAAAACAACTCTTGCAGTCACAAATCCAATAAGTTCATCGTTCTGTGGATTGGACCGGCTTTGGTCAACAGCTCCCCAGGACACAATATCACGGCCATTAACAACATTGTGGAAAAACTCAGATTCATACCTAATGAATCATAGAATAATTTTCAGCAAAACAATTAAGCTATCTGAACCTTACGAACGTGAAAGTAAGGGGACATTCCAACCTTACTGGAAACAGATCTCCATGAATTCTTTCTCCATGAATTCTTTCAAGAACTGCTAAGTCAGGTGGTTGTATTGGCCTAAAAGATATACCCGGATGGCAGGGAACTTTGAGATTTACCATTGAAGAATGTTGAGTCAATCCCCACAAAATATTTGACGTATTTAAAAAATAACTTCATCCTTCTATGCAAAATTATCCATGCTAGCCATTCAGCATCAGAAAGCCTGGTAAAGATGCATTGTCATTTGTACATACTCGGAATTACAAACATTTAAACAAAAAAACAACAGAGAGAGAGAGAGAAGCTATATCTCATGGCAGTAAGCATAATTATTTCCTGAAATATTTAGCTCGAAAGGTTCATATTTCCACAATTGAACATTAGTTATCACATATTAAAATCATTTACTGCCGCTTCAATGGAAACTGAGAAAGATGAGGTGGAGTTGAAGATCAGTGGTGGCCCAAGTAGGAGAACAAATTCTTTATGTCAAGGACAACAAAATAAATCAGTTAAAATGATTCATATTATAGCTTAAGGTCATCTCATTTGGATTTAAAATCCATGATTCCATTATGAGCACATGAATTTGAGAGAAAGATATTGAAGATGTATCATATCCACCAACTGACAGGAAGGCAAACGCTTACCACCATAAAATAGCATGTATGACCTGCTTATTATAAGATGTAATCCATCATTTCATTTTTTCAATGTTCCTTCACAAAGTTTTGCAAGTCAACAACTCTTCCAAGTGTAATAATGAATAGTTGACTTGATATCATTCAAAAAAAATATTTCAAGAAAACTGTACCAACAAACCAATACCAAGAAATGAAAGTTTGTGTATGAAAACTGTCTCATTAAGCTATTCAAACAACGGTTTGATGACCTAGAGTATTCTATATACTCATCGGCCAAAATAAAAGAAGTAGGGGTTCATTCAAGGAAAAATAGACGTTATAATTGCTTGAAAAGAAATCGTGGGCGACCAGCAGACTGAAAACTTGCATTCTCAATTAGTCATCCGAGTGCGTGTATGTCAATAAAAATGAGGCCAAAATAGCACTAAACTCACATTTAGATACCTTATGTTGTTTCATCTGTTCATAGTTGTTCATTCATATATATTTAATCCTAGGACCTCATTCACCTCTTTGACCTATCGACACCTCAGCTACAATAACATTTTTACTTATTATTCAAAATAAGTTAATGATCAAAATATCTAGTCTTAGCCCCCAATAATTTACTAGACATTCAACAATAACCAAGCCAAACAGAAAATCGATTGAGGATTGATTAAAGTAGGCAACGCCTGCAAAACTGAGACAGAGATCAGTATGCTCCTAATCATATCACTTGAAAAAGCTCCGTTTTGTTTCCAGAAAACAAGATTTTCATAAAATAATTTTTACATCGTCGTATTATAGAAGCAACCTTTCTTACAGATACCAAGACTCCTGAACAATGACTTAAGTGAAAAGAAAGCCAAATCGCCTTAAACCACATACATAGTTTAAGATGATGGACCAAGCAAACAACTACTAAAAAATACATCTTTTGGCATAAAATCGTCCACCACGGTTGAAATAATCAATCTTGCATACTGATAATAAAGGGTTTAACGGCACCAATAAAAAGCAAGCAAGTTCACGTAAACTTACAGTCGACCACGAAATCAATAACCATTATAATTTCTAATTCATTGTCAATTACACAAGAAAACAAGTAAATCAAAACCACCCACACCAATATCAGACAAAAAAACAAGAATCTTGAGGGGAAAAAAAAAGCATCCCAAATTAAAGGCAATTCATCAAAGAAACCCAAATGGGATTTTCCATTTCGATCAGAAAATAAAGAAAACTAGACAGTGATTAGAAAGCTCGTACCTTAAACTCAATCGCGTTCACGGAAGCACATATCTGGCCTAACACAAACAGTAATTGACAATAAAAAAAAAACGAGAGACGACCCAAAAAGGATTGTTTCCCTTTCCTTCGTGGAAAAGCAAACATCTGCAGATTACAAGTTGAGGTTACAAATAATCAAAGTGCGCAGGGAATCGGTAGCTTTTTAGTTTCGTAATTCCATTTTATTCGATTCTTCTCGATGAGCTGGTTCAGTCTCGAACTCTTCGACCTCGTACTGAGATCGACTATTATCTTCTACTGTTTTTAACATTCAAAAGATAATTTAGAAGAGCAAGGAAAATGAGTAATGACACGATCTACGAATTTTTTTTGTGTGAGGCAGATCACAATAAAAAATAATTTTTTTAATATAAAATCAAATAAGAAATCTGTCTCAAAAATACGACCTTTGGTATCATATCATACCATTTTTTGCCAAGGAAAATATGTAAAAGTCAATGATTTTCACCCATTTTCATTTTATAAGACCAAAGTTTTTTTATAGTTAATTTAATTTATATTTAAATAAAATATTATTATTATATTTAAATTAAGATTATACCATAATTATAGAAATTTAATGAGAAATTAATAAATTACAATTTGCAATAATGAAATTAAAAACAAACTATGACACCTTTTTTTGTAGAGATTATTATTATTATTATTATTATTATTATTGAAATATTACTCAATAATATTTATTGATTAATCAAATAATATAACTTATATTGCACCAAATATTTTTAAACTATATCTTACATCTAACAACATTTACTTTTCTTAAAAACATTACAAAACAAGGAAAATAATATAAATCATATTGCGTTATTTTAAATCATAGTATTACTTTTTAAAATATTGTTTTATTAAATATATTATAAACTTTTCAAAATGAAATTTGATATTATTGTTTATTATTATAAATTGTAACAGTATGCAATCGATCGATAGCTTGCAAACTAATTAAACTATTTAAATCAAATTAAATTTGTATTTATTGAGTTAACCGATTATTGCACAAAAATTATATTAAATCAATGATTTAAAGGGCCAAAATATGTGTTTAATTAAAATACTTATTTTTTTTAGCGTATCCAGTTTCGAATTTTGAAAATATTAACGAAATGAAATACCTATTCTTTTTTTTTGTCTTCTTCTTTTTAAGTTCAGGACATTTAATCAAAAGAAATCAATCATATATTATCCTAAATTGGTGACATTTTGATGTGATTTGTTTGTTTAGCCCTATTAAAATCTGGAAGAAATGTATAAATATTGTTTAGGGAAGGTTAAAATACTTTTTTTTTTATCATCTTTATTATTATTCATAAATAAATTTTAAAAAAATTAATGCCTAATCTTTCTTGAAATTCGACTAAAAATTTATATCACATAAAACATGAATGTAAAGTTACTCTTAGCAATTAATAAAATGACAGAATGATATAGAATGTTATTAATATTACTCCCCAGTAAACACATTTGTATTTATAAATAAATCTTTGCCTTTTAATTACATTATCTTAAATATAATTTTTGATGATGGAGTCCTTTGGCGGCATTTACATTGATCATTATGTTGTAGCACATCTGTGAGCCTAAATAAAATTTTGTCAAGTATGACAATGTTGGTCTCATGTACGACAACTTGAGATAATAATATGAAAATAAAGTATAAAACAAGACATCGAGATTTATATGGAAAACTTCTAAAAATAATTTCAACTATATATGGCGTTTCATCCGTCTTCTTCCAATCTTTTAATATGAGCTCAACTTGTTTAGCTACCAACTTCTATAAATGTTGTCTGTCACCTACCTAACATATTGTCGACAGGCACAACATTCGTGTAAGACAATTGTCTCACTCGCTTAACATATACGTATTTTTTCAGGTAACATTGGTTGTGTATAAATTTTATATGCATCAACAGCAACATAAATTAAGCGGTCTACATGTACTCACCTGTCCAGGCTTTATTCCTTCCTCCAGCATTTTACTTAATAAAGCAGACGCTTCCACAACTTTGCCTGCAGAATAGTGGTTTCAAAACTGGAATATGCAAATGCACAATGAAGCATACAGATAACAAATAACTTTCATAGGTGTGAACTATATATATTTTTACATATATACATAGAGAGAGAAAGAGGGCGAGATGTTCGTTGAGTATTTATGGTATTCCGTATTACGATTACCTGTTAACGCAGTTTTTAAAAATTTAATACCGACAAAGAATTATCGGTTTCCATTTCTTGATTAAGGCCATAAAGCACACTCAACTCCTCGGCTCCTCCCATAGATTGACATTAGACAACAAACTTCGTACATCAGTTCGAGGTAATAAAATGCTTAATATTGTTAAAACTATGTCATACTAGCTTTTCCATAATGACAAATCAAATTGGTATACGTCTTCCCATCCATCGGTAGGCCCATGTTAAACATCTCTGATGCCCCTAAAATTGGTATGCATGGATGGATCCGAGCCCACATCAAGATAGATCTTAGTCCTATCAGGAGTCCAATCCCACAATGTCTAGCACTATCAGGTGTCCAAACCCACAATACCTACGACAAGGACGATCTCCTCAATACCGCACCCTAGAACCCATCAAATTGGTAGGGAAACCCGTGCTCCTGCACAGATAGGGAATGAGAGAGGCTCCGAAAAATCCGGGATTTGATCAAATCTTATTAAGATAATGCGGGTTTTAACCACCATGTAGGAGTCTTAGTCGTGTTGGTCTCCGGGTTCTACGAAATCCTATCATCTAAGGTATCTTATCTTCAGTAGAGTCCTACTATGACAAGAGTTCTTCTCCTACAAGGTAACTAGCCTCTCCTGCATCTATAGATACAAGGTATTGGCCATAATTTTATTCATACACACTCCCTTGCTCACTTAACACTATTATATTTCACTATTAAGTTTGTTCTCTGGCCTGACTTAATAATCGGAGAGGTCACACCGGAAAATTTTTCGACATCCCCTAACCTTATTTCTGTCTGTACAGAGCTCAGAGTCTCGACTCGGCCCATTTAGCTGTGAAGATTTGAGATCCGCTCTCCAGACTGAACCTAAGGTAAAATTTTGGTATCATCAATCTCCACTACTTTGTCCAGGTTTCGGAATCGTCCATACACACTGCACCAACAAATTTCGTTCATAAAATTCATAACCATACGATTTTATCACAATTACAAGAAAAATTGGATGGACTTACTAGAATCAAAGTTTAATTTCTTGCCTGATCATTGTGTTATATGTCTGGATTGAAGGAGTAATGTTCAAGGAAAGCATCCGCTCGTAAATGCTGACAGGAAAACGTAATTTACCTGCCCTACTAATATGTCAATATGTTTCCTAAGCTTTAAGTCAACTGATTTTACAGCTTTAAGTCAAGCTCCAAATGGTCACGAAAGCTACTATGAACGACATCCTCAGCGTGAGTATCCTGATGGGCAGAGATGGAGGCAAGGGGGCGAGTGGGTGTGAGGGCCAATTTAAAAAATTGGAGTGAGAGAGAAAGTATTTAAAAAATAAGGACTCTGACTTTTTTTTTTAAGAAACAAGGAGTTAGACTTTTGATTATTATATTAACTACAATTAAACTCTTTAACTTAATTAATTTTCATCTTTTTTTTCTTCTCGGTCGACACACATCTTTCCCCAATTAAAATTTACGAGTCATCTACCCTTTTTTCCCCAAATCAGGATTTGTCGACACAAAATCAATTTAGTCGACCAAAAATCTACTTTGAGAAAAAATAAGAGTCCACCCAGAAGAATTGGTCGACCAAAATTAAGTTGGTCGACCAAGTATTATGGCTCGACCAAGATTAATTTTCTTGGTCGACCAAAATTTTGTTGGTCGACCAAGATGAATTCTTGGTCGACCAAACCAAGAAGAAATTCTTCTTGGTCAACTAATTTTGGTTGACCAAGAAGAATCCATAATTATGTCGTGTTTATTTTTTATTATTATTTCATCTTGGTCGACCAAACCAAGAAGAGATTCTTTTTGGTCAACTAATTTTGGTTGACTAAGAAAATCCACAATTATGTCAGGTTTGTTTTTTTTTATTATTATTATTAATTTTTGTCTATTCTAATTATCTTATTCTCTTAATTTTTGTTGAATTTTGTAGGATATACCTTTGGGTCGACCCAAAAGCAAAGAAACAAGGTCGACCCAAAAACAACAAGGTCTACTTTGTGTCGACCCAGCTAAATATGTGATTCATATGTTAAAACATGTAATATTATATAACATACTTGTGAAATTGTGATTCATATGTTAAAACATGTAACATAGTTGTGAAATTGTGATTCATATATTAAAACAACATGTAACATAGTTGGTTGTGAAATTGTGATTCATATGTTAAAACATGTAGCATAGTTGTGAAATTGTGTTTCATATGTTAAAACAACATGTAACATAGTTGGTTGTGAAATTGTGATTCATATGTTAAAACATGTAACATAGTTGTGAAATTGTGATTCATATGTTAAAACAACATGTAACATAGTTGGTTGTGAAATTGTGATTCATATGTTAAAACATGTAGCATAGTTATGAAATTGTGATTCATATGTTAAAGCAACATGTAACATAGTTGGTTGTAAAATTGTGATTCATATGTTAAAACATGTAGCATAGTTGTGAAATTGTGAATCGTATGTTAAAACATATAATATAATTGTGAAATTGTGATTCATATATTAAAACATATAACATAATTGTGAAATTGTGGCTCATATGTCAAAACACATGTAACATAGTTGTGAAATTGTGACTCATATGTCATAACATGTAACATAATCATGTAACATTATAGAACATACTTGTGAAATTATGTGATTCATATGTTAAAAACATGCAACATTGGTCAAAATTGTGTAATTATCCGTCAAAATTAAGTAATTATCGGTCATATTTGTCAAATATATGAATTCATATGTTAGAAAAATGATCGACCCAAAAGCAACCTTGATCGACCCAAAATCAACATGGGTCGACCGAGAGATTAACATGGTCGACCCAAATATCAACAAGGTCGACCCAAAAACTGATCAACAAACACTAAGTCGATGTTGG
Organism: Primulina huaijiensis; assembly: GCF_012295235.1. Lineage (NCBI taxonomy): Eukaryota > Viridiplantae > Streptophyta > Magnoliopsida > Lamiales > Gesneriaceae > Primulina > Primulina huaijiensis. The sequence goes on from NC_133313.1 coordinate 18,209,131, forward strand.
ATAGACCAAATTTTAGGTCTACACAAGCAAAAACTTTGATCGACCAAAGCTGGGTAGACCATAAGCTTGGTTTACCATTATGGTCTACCCAAAATGGGTAGACCATAAGCTTGGTCTACCCATGGTCGACCAAACATTTTTGGTCGACCAAGCAAGAGCCGATGGTCTACCCATGGTCTATGGTCTACCCATTTTGGGTAGACCATAAGCTTGGTCGACCAAACATTTGCTCTTTGGTCGACCAAGAGCTTGGTCGACCAAGAGCCGATGGTCTACCCATGGGTCGACCAAGCTTAAATGGGTAGACCATAAGCTTGGTCGACCAAACATTTTTTGGTCTTTTGGTCGACCAAGCTCTTTGGTCGATCAAGAGCTTGGTCGACCAAGCTTCAACCCAAGCTCTTGGTCGACCAAGCCCAAAGCTTTGTCGACCCAATATTTTGGTCGACCAAGAACAAAACGTTAATATTATCAGAATTTTGTCAGTCATTTGTTCGATTGAGTTTGCTTAGATTGGAAGGATCTGTATCGAGAATTGATGGGAAGAAAAAGACGATTTGCATTGAGAATCGTCGTCGGAAAGGAAATGAAAGGAGATCGACGGAAGAAAAACCTAGTTTGAAGTCGACTGAATGAGATAGATGGATTTAATGTTAAGAATTTAAATTAATGATATATTTACACTTAAACAAAAGGATATTTATGTAAATTAACTTGTCGATCTTTTTTTTTAAATAAGTTACGATGCAGTCCCTTTTCCCTAAATTTCCCTGGGTGTGATCGCTCCCTCAAATTTTCATTGATTAAGGGTCTAAAATTAATTATTTTTTCACATTCCCTTGTAATATTTGTTCTTGCCCCCTAAAATTTTAAAAATTTTATTTTGCCTCCTGATCTCTATTTTCTGGCTCGTGACTAAAATGCATAATTAGTGCGGAAGCTTTTAAATAAAATTTGGAGAAAAAGTGTAATTTAAAAAAATTGGGCAGCATCTCCCCGCAAATAGGACATGTCACATGCCTCAAACAACACATAAAACACATACAAAAGATTTTCATATACATCAAATACCAAAACAAGATTTACAATAATCCCAAAATAACCAAAACCATAACACATCAAAATAGCATCCAATCTAAATCTCCAAAATTTGGCATATGGCCTTCTCTCGCTTCGATAATTCAGTGATGATCAGTCTTTTTTACCTGTGTTTGCATCACATGAACATACTGATGAGTGTGATGTAGTGGTGAAAATAATGAAAAGGTCTATTTGATGCGAATATAAATATTGAAGCTTGTGCATTAATACATAGACTTTCACATTTAATATTTTACGAGTTTCTAAAACTAATTTTGACTTACTTTGTGTTTTCTTGGAATTTAAATGAAATTGTTATTGAGGTTGAAGTTGAAGGTACTTCTGAACTAATGTTAAACACATGGATATGTTGCTTGTATTTTTTTAAACAATTTATTGAAAGATATTTTGTGACACTTAAACATTTTTTTATTTTTATCGATCTCATAAATTTTTATCATGTAATATTTATTTTGTGAAACATAATTATCATATATTTAGATATTTTTTATTATTATATATTTAAATTAAAATATTTATTTTGTGTTTTGAATTTATATTTAATTATTTTGTTAAATAAAAAAATAATAATGTTGATAATAAAAAATCATATATCTAAAAAAATTAAAATATTTTTTAAAAAAAATAAAAAATTATATCGGGTTGGTCAAGTGGGTCGGGTTAGTTGCATTGGTTTGCGTTCGAGTTCATATTTTTTGGGTTGGTTCGAGTTCGGATTGGGAAATTTTTTGAATTCTCATGCTTTAACCCAGCCTCAACTACCCGAATTGACACTCCTAAATTTGATGGTAACAAAACTTGTTATTGTGTTTCTAATATATTTACTCAAGTGTCTAGTTGCTAGCTCAATTTAGAAGTTGGAACTCAAATTTAGCAAAGCTGAAAATCTGGTTAATTGAAATGTTTTGATGATATCTCATAGCTCGATTATGCAAATAACCAACAACCAAAATGACTGAACAAAAAACTCAAATTGTTGTAATTCATATTTGTGTTCAGTTAGGTTCAAATGTTATCGAGGCAAACTGGTGTCGCAAGATCAAGCTGAATATTATCCAAGCAAGAATCAGCTTAACCCAAACAGTTCTCGTGTGTTACAAAACTAAGACGATATCTACATTCACAAGTCGAGGTTTGAATTAGAGATTAAGCAGGAGAAAAATCACGATGAACTTGTTAATTATATACAAATTGAATCAACAAAGTAGAATTGAGCAAACCTCATATCAAACTTAATTCAACATACCCAAATCAGCATAACTAAATTCAACAAACCTAATTCAACAAAGCCAAATCACCATGGCTGAATTAAGCAGACCAAATCAGTAGCGCTAAATTCAGCAGATGTCAAAATTGATAGATGTCGAGAAAAATAATAAGCAACACAAATATGATCGTCAAAATTTTATAAAACTTTTTTGAACAATCATAATTCTTGCATCTAACGTTAATATCGCTCTTGAAATCTATAAATACGACATATTAACGAACAAACAAGAGTTTTTGATGGGGTGATTACATTATATATCACATTAGATTACACTATATAATTTGTATTATATATATATA
>NC_133313.1:18212374-18266292 GCF_012295235.1 Primulina huaijiensis
TTATTTAATTAAATTTTCTTGTTAATTTAAATTAGCAAATTAAATTAATATGTTTTTTTAGGAGTTTTTTGTAATTCATTGTCCATCTTAAATGGATTTGGACATTAATACACATTCCTATTTCTTTTTTAAATTTTAGGCCAGAAAAATTATTTATTTACATTTCTTAGTAAAATCTAACATCTAACATACATATAAATATATCACTTCTAATTGTGAATGTTTTAATATACCCTTATTCATTTAATTTAGCAAATTAAATCAATAAATTTTTAATGGATTCTTTTATAATTTATTTTCTATCTTAAATGCCTTTGGATATTAATGCATGTTGAATTTATCAATTTACCCATGATTTTTCTTTGTTGCTGCTAAAATTTGTTACTAAAATTAGTGTATTTCTTCATAATTGCTAATGAATATTTCATATTTATATCTTATATTTTCTTTTATTTTACATATAAATAAGTCACTTTTATAACAAATTGATTTTAAAATAATAATTTTTTAATGGATTCTTTTATAATTTATTGTCTATCTTAAATGCTTTTGGATATTAATGCATATTGAATTTATCAATTTACCCATTATTTTTCTTTGTTGCTACTAAAATTTGTTACTAAAATTAGTGTATTTCTTCATGGTTGCTAATGAATATTTAATATTTATATCTTATCTTTTCTTTTATTTTACATATAAATAAGTCACTTTTATAACAAATTGATTTTAAAATATGAACTAAGAAGCATCGTATATTTTGTAGATATTGAAATATGTTAAAGATTATTTGTAAGAATATTTTTTTAACGTAAAATTATTCTGTGATTGCAATTTTGCAATACTTTTCTCAAATTACTTTTTTAATGAATTATTTTTTAATTGTGGTTTTACTACTTGTACATCTCATTGCGGGGTAGAAAACCTTGTACCATATATGGGTGTAACTCGCTTTAATTTTTAAAATATAACTAATAAAATTTGTGAGTTCTTCAACTATATTTTTCAATTTTTTCATAATATTATAAACACGTTATATTATTTTTTATAAATTTTATATATTTAATTTAAGTTATTTTTACTAATTAATGTCTATAAATTTGTGAAACTCTTGATATTTTTATATAGCTGATAAGAAAAAAACTTCTAATAAAATGTTTAATATTTCAGATATAACTATAAAATAATTTTTTTAGGAACTTAAGAATTTTTTTATGTATTTAAATTAAATTTTTTAATTAATATCAATGAATTTATGAAGCTCTTGATATTTTTATGTAGATGATAAGAAATGCTAAATTTTTGACAAATTCCAATAAATTGATTTAAGTAATAATTAAATAAATAGTTACTCAACAATTTAGTGATTTCACTTATGATTCATTATGTATTATGATAATATTTTAGATAAAAAAATGTTTTTAAAATTAAAGTTTCTATTATTATATATTTTGTTATCAATTTTCAATTGCGTTCTAAACATAATACAAAATATGATTATATTAACATTATTCTATTACGAAATCATCATATATAATATATTATTTGTTATACTGTTTGTTCTTTTCAACCTATTAATTAATTTCTAATTGTATATGATGAAATTACATACATAAAAAACAATTTTTTCTCTTTTCTACATATTAATTAATTTAGCATTATATATGATGAATTTATATATATATAAGCTATTTTTCACATTTCAAAATAACAAAATTGTTATTTAATATTACTCACTTAATAAATTAACTAAGTTATGTTTACCAATTCATTGTGCATTATTATTATGATTGCAATTTAATGAAGCATAGGTGAGGACATATAGTGGTCACCCTAACAATTAATATTTGTGTTTAAATTATTATTAATAATTAAAACTACTTTGTGTTCGATGAAATTATTTGATTAGTGAGAATAAATTTGATTTAGAAAAATGATTTCTAGAATGTAAAATAACAACTATATCATATTTGTTAGGTGCAATAATTGTTTATGTAAGGTATAACAATCGAAATGTGACGTTTGAATTGTTTTACGATTTTAAAAGATTTTAGTTAATGTTGCATCATTACCCTGTTTATAACCTTTGGTAAAGCGACAAATGCATGATCCTACAATTGGTATATATGAGAGTCAAAGTCATGAGATCAATTCTCATATATTGCAATTAGTGTAATTATTGATATTGTTGGAGTGCAATAATTGTCTTTGTTGGATACATCGATCGAATCATGATGATTGAGCTACTATACAGTTTAAAATATTTGAGTTGATGTGTAATATTTATTCTAAAAAAAGAAAAAGTTAAACAAAATTCGCAAGGAGTTAAAAGTTAGCAAAAACACAATTGATATTTAACTTAATAACAAGTTTAGGGGTTTTATTTTAACATCATTATGATAATTTAGTTAATTAAGAGAATTTTATTTGACAGTCATTATATGCACTCCATTTAAATACATTGTGATTTTGATTTTAGAAAAATTTATTATTCTCTTAATATTATTTTTATTGTTTTCCATTGTGAATGATATTTGGATGAAAATTATCTTTGTTAATTTGAGATAGCTGTCATTATGTTATAATCATACAAATTGAAAATTGTTATATAAATAAATTAATATATTTGATTTTTCATTATGATGTATTTGTATTTATTGTGTTTTGATATATTTAGATCAATAAATACTCATAAACNTGCAAGCTTAGGATGGGGTGATTTTTTTGGTGCCACAACCACCACCAGTACAGGGCACTCATGTCTTCTTGCCACACCTCAGCAATGTTAATTAACCCCAAAACTTCCACAATTTTCCGAGCTAATCGATTTTCCTTCGCTAAAAATCTCCGTGATTCTGGCAAATTCCGGTGTGTTGTGGATCAGATTGTTCAGAGTTTCTCCGTCCCCTCGTCTTTGCTAACCTCCGGCAACCTTATTGCCGCCGCGGGTTCAGGTACCGCGCATGGAGCAGTGACGTCAGCTATTACGCAAGTTGCGGTCACTGCCGTCGCAATTGCTTCGGGGGCTTGCCTCTCCACCAAAGTTGATTTTTTGTGGCCTAAAGTCAATGAGCAACCCGGCAAGTTAAATCTCCTCGTATTTGTCCTTATGTTCTAAGCAACTCTGTTTTATCAAATTCGAAGCTTTCTGTAGAGAAGCACCACTTTCTCGAGGAAAAAGCTGAGTATATAATTGGTTAAGCACAATAGATTAATGAGTGAGATATAAAAGGGATTTCATAGATCGATTCAAGTGTAAAAGTGTCCGCATGTTTGCAGTCCCAGAAGGGGCTGAGAGCCTGGGACGGGGGTGGTCACCCCCCTCCGTTCAAAACTTATCGCGCGTGTGTGTGTATATACATGGATCGTTGCATAGCACGGGTCAGATAAAAGAAATTTACGAAGTTAGCAAAGCCATACTGCCCTTGGCATGGCACCTCAGAGTACTGAAATTTATTGAAAAGGACTGATATGAATTTTACAGTATTTCTAATTTATTTGAGTGACAAAGCAGTATATCTGGTGCAGGAACACTTGTATTGGATGGTGTAGATGTCACTGATTATCCTATATTCAAAGAAGGAAAGGTGCTTCGTCTTTAATTGCATATTTTCATTTGAAGTCAAAATGCTCTACTGCTATATTGCTACTAAACTCTGATTCTGTGAAGGCAGGTGCAGAAGGCAATAGCATTTGCAAGGAAAGCTCATCATGGCCAGATGAGGAAGACAGGGGACCCCTACTTATCCCACTGTATTCACACAGGAAAAATTTTAGCTGGTTTAATTCCATCAAATGGCAACAGAGTACTTAAATGCTACTTCCTGAAATTTAAATGCTACTTCCTGAAATTAAGTGCCGAAGTTTCTCCGTAGACAAGAAACTGTTATGCACGATGTCTCTTTGCTGTCAAAGCATCATCAAAAAAATTTGCTTCTTTGACTGTAAATTGCATATTTGATAACTTAGAGTTTCCTGTCTTGTTTTTATTTGAGTGCCTCTATTGTTCATTAATGAAGCTATCTGTATATATTTTGAAGTAGCAAAATGCTTTTATGAAGGCAATCGATACAGTTGTTGCTGGAATCCTACACGATGTGGCTGATGACACTTGTGAAAGTTTGGACAGCATAAAGCGGGCATTCGATGCCGACGTTGCGAAACTGGTGGGTGGAGTTTCCAGACTAAGTTATGTCAATCAGGTATAGACATTTAACATATCAATATAATTTTGAACTCTAAAATTTTCAGTGTTCACATTTGAAATGCCAAGGTGTTAATCCATTGTAAGAGAAACAATTCAACTTCTCGTGGGAGGAGTGTGGGGTTATCCAACCATATTGTTGTCAGTTCCAAACTTCCAGTGTTTGGTTTGTCAGGACTTAAGCAAGGAATTTTGACTCTTTTGCTATGTGCACTCCTTGTTATCATCCTATCGCACTTTAATGTCTGCTCCCCCTTTTAAGATGGTCAGAATTTCCATTGTTTTGGCACTCATCATATGCTTTTTCTCCAGTTATTACGTAGGCACCGCAGGATGAATGAGAGTCAAGCCACCATTAGCCATGAAGAGGTATACACAATGTTGCTATCATGTAAACAATTAGCTAAAGAGACATTTTTTAGATGTTGGACTCATCGTTGTCAAAGGCGAGCGCCTCTCGCCGCCACCATGGGGTCATCCCAGGCGCAACGATTCACTAAGGCGAGCCCAGGTGCACGCCTGGACTAGCCTTGGAAGTTCACTCAGGCGCACTTAGTGAATTTTTTTAATTACATGTTTAAAAAAAAAACCTAAACCCTATCAACCTAACGCTCCAACGATGGAATCAAAAGAAGAGATTGTTGAGCAGAAGAACGAGTTGAGGACATCTATATCTAAAACAACTTGTGCGCCTTGTGCCTCAGGCTCCATGGTCCTTGCGCGCCTCGGTGCACCTTGCGCCCGGTTGGACTGCTTAATAGCTCTTGAAATGATCCATTAAACTCGCTTTTTTTATAAGTTCCAATCTTAATGTCATGCCGAAGACATTTTTATTTATTTATTTCAAGATGTTGCTGAATCAGTGCCCTATGTTAAGAGAAATCGAGTTTCAGAATCAATAGCTGGCTGAGTTCTTGTAATTAAACTAGAAAGAATCACAGAGGCCAATGCTGTTCAATATAGCCAGGAATCCGACGTCATGATGATAAAGGATGACTATACTTTTTAATATGTGACATTTTTCATGGCCATGTTCTTAGAAGTATGAGATGTTGGCTTTATATCTTTCTTGTTCACAATTTACTGAAATTTCATGCGAGAATTAGGTGTTCGAGGTTTCAAAACACTTATATAAGTGTCGTGATAACTGATATCAGTGCAGTACAATTATATTCTCATCCAACTGCGTTGATTGATATTTTTAATCATAACATTATTGAGCAACATAATATCTCAGCTAGTACCGAGGAAAAAATATCTTGTTGCAGTCATTTAAATATGATGATGTTGATGGAATCAGTGTCAGACGGTTGTTTGAGATATAACTTTGTTGAAATTGAATATTCATGCCTAGAAATCTGTCTTATAGGCAAATAATTTACGAGTGATGCTGCTGGGAATGATTGATGATCCACGAGTAGTTCTCATAAAGCTCGCTGATCGTCTTCATAACATGAGAACAATGTACTTATACTATGCTTCCTCTGTTTTTCTTTCCATGTATCCGCCAGAGATTATATCTATAGGCATGTAGATGACAAATTCATATGTTATTACCACTTAAGTTTGGTCAGCCTTTTTTCACTCTTAAGTTCCATATTCTATGTTTCACCGGAAGGACTTACATTAGCTTTTCAATTGTCTTCTTGAAACAACAAATCCGCCACTTGGTGTGGTTATGGGTTTTCGCAGATACGCTCTTCCTCCAACCAAAGCTCAAGCTGTTGCACAGGAGACATTAGCTATTTGGTGCTCACTTGCTTCCAGATTAGGCTTGTGGGCTCTAAAAGCTGAACTAGAAGACCTTTGCTTCGCTGTCCTCCAGGTTTATTGCTAACTATTTTTTAAATGTGTTCTTATAAAAATAGAAAAACATGACATCGATGTTAGGAAACATTACCCATTGGTACTGCCTAAATGTGCAGCCCAAAATATTTCGCCAACTACGAGCTGACTTGGCTTCAATGTGGATTTCCAACAAGGCAGTAAATCAAAGAAAAATATCTGCAAAGTCCAGCACTGTAATTCAATTCCCTGAATGTGGAGAACCTGGAGACTGGGAAGAGGAAAATGCAAGCATGAAGGTAATAGTTTTGAATGTGTCTTGATGTGAACCTAGAGCAGCATGTGCTTATTTCTATCCTTGATGAATATGCATAATTGTGTTGTAACTTCCAGTCATGTGAATGTTAGACATCTTACCTGCTTGTTTAGACGTGATTATCAGTGAATATATGTACTGCACTGTTTGGTTTTCTTCTAATAGTTACTAGGTATCCACCAATTCCTCTGTGTAAAGATGTTGGCGTAATTTTTGTTGTCTCTGTATACTTGAGATAGTCTTTGTTTTTGTCTTTATACATAACTTCGATCGCTCCGTATGGATCTTCTTATCCTTTTTGTTCTTAATATGCAGGTTCTTTTGCAAGCTGTTCTACCTTTTGATCTCATGCTGGATAGGAAGAAACGTGTTCATTTTTTGAAAATTCAAGCAACCTACAAGGATACACCTAGAAAACCTAAGGTTGTGAGGGATGCCGGCGCTGCTTTGGCATCTCTGGTTCTTTGTGAGGAAGCACTGGAGCGGGAATTATTTATCTCAACATCGTAGGTTATCCATTTATACATAATGTTATAAACCTAGTAATATTGCTGTTTTCAAAGAGCATGATAGAAACCCACATTTTAACTTCGTTATATACATAATGTTTGCAGATATGTTCCAGGAATGGAAGTAACTTTATCCGGACGCCTTAAAAGCTTGTATAGCATCTATAGTAAGGTATGGATTTATTTCTTGGTCGAGTGAGCAATAATTTGAGGTACTACCCATGATATATTTGATATACTGATTATAAAAACTAATGCAGTTTGGGACTTTTGTAAGATCTTCAGAGTTTAATATTTTGTACTGTTTTGGTGGAATAAATGAATCTTTTATTAAGATGTAATATTTGACTGGGGTGAGTTGAAAATTGAATGTGGCGCAGCATTAAGCATGTCATAAAATGAGGATAAGTTGCACAGAGCATGCCTAGGAATTGCCTCAAGGATGACAGCACAGTCTTTTCTGTAAAGACTTAACTCCTAATACATTTTTTAGCTTGCTTTATTTGTTTCATTATATCCCTGGTTTTGTTTTGAATACTCGTGCATTTGACATCGGGAATTCTTTAATATTTATTTAATATGCAATACTTTTGAGAATTTTTTCTGTGACAATCGTCGTGATCAGTTTAACCGTTCCTACTGTAAATATTGATACGTCAAGTGTTCATTTTATCGATTCGGTTGTGACACGAGCTTTTAACCAGTGCTCATTTTGATTTCACCACTTCATAGATGAAGAGAAAAGATGTGGGCATTGACAAAGTATATGATGCCCGAGCTTTGAGGGTCATTGTTGGGGACAAGAATGGGACTTTACATGGACAGGCAGTTCAATGTTGTTACAATCTCCTTAACATAATCCACAAGTATATGTCAACAATCACTTCTCATCCAAACAAGTCAGTTTTGTGGTGAAAAGAGTTATCTAATATGTGTTGTTCCTGCATTCAGGTTTTGGACCCCAATTGATGGTGAATTTGATGATTATGTTGTCAACCCAAAACCAAGTGGCTACCAGGTCAAAATTCTATTTTAATTACTGCATCTGTTTTGCGAGAGTACATCTTGTGCTGTAATTCTGACTCCTATCCTTGACGTATTTCCCCATTCTTAGTCACTGCACACTGCAGTACAAGGTCCAGACAACTCTCCTTTGGAAGTTCAAATACGAACACAGGTATATGATTCTTCAAATTTTGTACAGGAACTGACAGTGGCAACAATTCAATTTTGTTGATGCTCGATGATGATTCTTTAATTTAGAGGATGCATGAATATGCTGAACATGGTCTTGCTGCACATTGGCTTTATAAGGAGACTGAGATTTTATTGCCCTCCAAGAGCATTCTAACTGAGCCTAAAGCAGGTGCCTCGTCAAATTTCTCGAAGGAAATGGAAGATCAGGGTTCCCTTGAGGATGTTTCTGTATTAAAATACAGTGCACTTAAAGTGGGACATCCGGTTCTCAGAGTGGAAGCTGGCCAATTACTTGCTGCTGTTATTCTTAGGTAACTTGCTGCTGATTTGTCAGCTTTGACCCATGCATTTAACTTATCTTACTTGTGCATGAAACATTTATCTGTCCAGAGTTGATAACCACGGAAGAGATTTGCTTGTTGCTGTAAGCTTTGGACAAGCAGCTTCAGAAGCTGTGGCCGAAAGAAGATCTTCTTACCAAATAAAAAGATGGGAAGCTTACGCAAATCTGTACAAAAAGGTGCTATTTTTATCAGTTATAGGCTATCTAATATAGTAAAAAGAACTCTGCGTAACAGGCTAAAAGCTTGTAGTGAATTTTTCATCACTTGTAAGAATTTAATAGCTTTCAAAAATATTTTGTGCTTCAGATTATGTGGCATTTTTGCATTGTTTTAAACATGTCTTCTTCCTGGAGCCTGAAGCAAAATGTTTCCAGTCATAAACCTTTAAAATATTTTGTATGACCACAAAAGTGTAAGTTATCTGAATTAGTTGAGCAACAAAATTTAAAGGGGTTACCGGTTTTTTTTTTTTTTTTGTAATTTTAAGGTGTCCGATGAATGGTGGTTTGAACCCGGTCATGGGGATTGGTGCACCTGCTTGGAAAAATACACTCTTTGCAGAGATGGGATATACCACAAGGTATCTATGGAATGCATTTCTTGTTTCTTCTTTTCCATGTGCTGATATAATTTATGTTCCTTCTTTTTCTTGCTTTGGAAATATTTTTCGTTGTTGTTTATTGCTCAACAGCAGCACATTCTAAATTACCATACAAATCTGCAGAAAGATCAATTTCAGCGGCTGCTGCCAACCTTTATCCAAGTCATCGAATTGACAGAGTGGGAAGAAGCGGAATATTGGGGTGTCGTTTCAGATGTTTTTGAGGGGAAATCCATTGATTCCACTGATGCTAACTCAATCATTGAGGAGAGGCCTAGCTTTACCTCTAAATTGTCGTTGCTGGACACTGGCATCAACAACAAGGTATATCCTATGCGGCCATCAGATTATATGAAGTTCATGAAAAATTAACTAGTGGTCTCTTGTATTAAAATTGATGCTTCCATCACGACTTTTCCAAATCAATCACCTGGAAATTGAGGTGATTATTCAGTTTATTAATGAGAATTATTAATCCACGTCTTAGTTTTCATTAAATAACAGGTACAACTCTTGAGGACAATGCTTCAGTGGGAGGAACAACTGCGCTCAGAAGCTGGGTTACAGCAACTTACCTTTAGGAACTCGGTATCTCTTGGTGAAGTAGCAATTGTATGTTGGCCACATGGTGAGATAATGAGATTGAGCACTGGCAGCACAGCTGCTGATGCTGCTAGAAGAATTGGATTAGATGGGAAGCTGGTTTCAGTAAACGGGCACTTAGTATTACCCAGTACAAAGTTAAAAGATGGTGATGTAGTTGAAGTCAGAATGTAAAGTAGCTGGAGTCAGAATGTAAATAATTTCCAGAGAAAATTCTTTGCAAGTGGTGATCTAGTTGACGCAGAATGTAAATAATTTCACAGTGAAAATTCTTTGCAAGTGGTGATCTTGATCCTTAAATAGGTATGAGATTGAAGATCATACACGAGAGCAGGGTAGAATGATGCTGAAGCAGCATCCCTTTATGTGTTCCACTGCAAATTGTGTATGGCTCTGCTGCTGTAAATAGGGTGCTGCACTGTTGTTTATGACTATTTATTCATCGTCAGCACTGGTTTAAAATGGTTAAATTCAACAGTTTTTCCAAACCCAATTATCTCTGTCTAGCCGAACCACTTTTTATGTTATTTTCTCTTATGTTTCTAAATTGTTGAAGTGAAGAAATCAAGAAATGTTTTCGATTAATGGAAGATGTAAAAATGCGACATTTTGTGCAATAGTCATTACTTATATTTCATAACAAATGCCCCCCTATGTCACCATTTTATAAAAAGTTAATCAGGAATTGTCAGCTTGTGTTTGAATATATGTCTATTCAATCATCTGCAGATCTAGAAAAAACATACAATTGAATTCATAATAAGCTTGCAACTTACATAAAAAAAATGATTATTAGATTTTTCTTTTTCATTTCAAAGAAAATTTTCTGAAGTTGTAAATTTGAAAGACTTTTAAATAAGCTCAGCTTTAAAAACTACTTTTATTTTTAAAAAAATTGAAACGGTTTTAACGTATAAGAATCTGTTTGGTCGGAGAAATTAATGAGCTAAAAGTACTTTATGAAAGTTTTTTTTTTAAAAAATAGAGTGTTCGGTTGCAAAATCTGTTTCGAGTTAGAATTTTAAACTTTTGTTTCTGTTCCTACTTCTATTTAAAAATAAAAATAAAAACACTTGTTCACATTTATCTAACATCAAAACGTTTTTTTCAACAAAAACACTTAAAAAAGTGTGATTTTTTTTTATTTAAATAGAAACAGAAACAAAATTCAAAAATTATGACTTTTAAAAAAGCTCTTGTAAAAATGTTATTTTAATAACTTTTGTAATAAAACAATATATTTAAAATAAAAAAAACAGAGCTATTAATCCATTAGCTTCTGTCACCAAACACGCTCTTAAAAATTGGAAGTCCCAAAAAAGTTCTTCGACATTCATTTGCCAAATGCAAATCTCAGCTGTTTACAGAACTTTTTCATAGAACTAATCCTCGTCCAACTGGCACGTTGCAGCACAATTTGAACGAAATGGTTTAGCTTCGTTTACGCACGTGTTTTGGGGACATACTTATAATTGGGTTAGAACGCAATTTCATATTTAGAAGGGTTAATCTATAATTTTCGATTTTTTTTATGGGTTAGGTTGCATCCGTTTTCTGGTGGCCCAGAGAGGTCGCGCACCAGACTCACATACTTCCAGGCTTGAATCCCAAAGTCCGCATCGCATCAAATTGATTCATACCAAACACTTTAAATCCACTGTTTACCTGAATCCAACCGCCAATCACTCCCCGTGGTTTCATTTGAATGCCCCAATTGTGAAGTTCCCCCAACATTTTGAAGAAAACCCTAACCCTACTCCCTTTTTCTTGATTACAATATTCAGATCGTTGAAAAGCTGTCTCTTCCTAATCCGTATAAAGTTGCTGTTTACCTGTGTTCATTATGGGTGGCTTACCGATGGGAGTCGGTACGGTACTTTTGTTCTGTCGATCAAAAAGCAAAGCGTGTTTCTCTTTAGTACTATACGTGATTCCTTCTGATTATTTCGTTGGCAGTGGTGAAATAATCTGTCTGGAGACTTGGTCTTAATTATTGTTGGTTAAATAAAAAGATGAGAAAGTGAGCTGGGTAAATCGATAAGGCTTGTAGAGGGTGGGAGGGAATAGGATTTGTTTTGTCTATACACTTGTTTATGTGCCTGTTTCTACCTTAAGAATTATAAAATATATTTATATAGATAGAAAGGAGAGAGATGGGTAGTTCAGAATCTGGGGAAGTGGCTGATGGTTGTGTGGGGAGTATAGTGTGGGTTCGAAGGCGTAATGGGTCTTGGTGGCCTGGAAAAATACTTGGTCAGGAAGAGCTATCTTTGTCTCATATAACATCTCCGCGATCTGGAACTCCTGTGAAGCTTCTTGGGAGGGAAGATGCTAGCGTGTGAGTTTACACATGATCTTAAAAATTTCATTCCTGTGAAGCTTTATGTGCAATATTTGTGATGGTGTGCTGCTATGCATGTCATTTTGGTGGATGCGTTTGGTAATGGTTTTATGTTGATTGCTGCATCTTTACTTTTCGTGATACCGATGAATTAACGTTATTTGATACCGATGGATTAACGTTTTTTGTGAATGACTTACTTTTTTGCTGCAGTGAGCTCAAATATGTAGACTTGTCAAAGGTAGAAGGATTTGTCATCGATGTTACTCAGCTGCAACCTAGATTTACAGCATGGCCTTAATTTTGCTAGTGTCTTTGATTGACCACGTCTTAAGTGTCTTTTCTGTTTAATCACTACCATGATATTTTGGGTCGTCCGAGCTCGTTGGAAGATGTTGATGTAATACATGGTCATTTTTGTTTTGATTAAAGACTTAAATCTTATTAAGGGCGTGAGAAGAATTGAGGTGAAAATTTACCATTGGAGCCCATTATTCATAGTCACATCTGTGGTGTAGGTGTGAAAGACATTAATTGGGATCTTATGGAAATGAATGCAACATAAATTGTTATCAGAGGAGTAAAAAAACTAATAAAAATGAAATCTTGCATGTATGAGAGGAATAAATGTACACTAGACATCGTGTCTCTCCTTGGTTTTTTAGGCTTTAATTCATTATTTTCAACTGAAAATAGTGTTCAAAATCTCATTGCAAGTTGAAAATAGTGTACAAAATCTCATTGCAGTTATACAATTCTACAGAAAGAAATGCAATTACTCTTTCTAAACTCCAAAGTTCAAATGGTTATTGGTTTATGACCCATGTTGTCAAGGTCCATTCATGAACCACATGGACAACCATTTGGGTAAAAAAGCGATACTCAGAAGGGTTTAATTGCTTTGTACAGGACGAAAATTGTCATGAGTCCAAATGTTTAATGGCAGCAGTGAAGTTCCTGTTCCCCTGGAGTTTTTCTGTCAAATCTGTATGGAGAACTGAATATATGGTTTGTTGAATGTAATTTGGCCGCTTATTCAATATAATATAAGAAAATGTTTCTCTTTAATACAAACTATTTGACATGCATTAGTTTATGTGGCATTTGATTAGTTTTTTGCAAATTTATTATAGATCACAAGAGTAAATACTTCCTGTGAGACTTGAACTGTTTCCAAATCCTTCAGCCAGTTATGCAGTTTGACTTCAAAATGAATGTCATTTTGCTAGTCTTCCCCAAGTTACTATTGTTTATGAATATTTTTGCTCTGTGTACCACCAGGGACTGGTACAATTTGGAGAAGTCAAAACGCGTAAAGGCATTCCGATGTGGTGAGTTTGATGACTGTATAGAAAGGGCTGAAGCCTCTCAGGGTATGCCTCCAAAGAAAAGAGAGAAATATGCTCGTCGGGAAGATGCCATACTACATGCTCTTGAACTAGAGAGGCAATTATTGGAGAATAAGTATGGGAAATTGGAAAATTCTTCTAATCATAGGAGCAAATCGTCACCAGATGCTGCAACGTCTTCAGAGTATTTGGGAGATGGAGGCAAAAATAAAAATGAATCCAGATCAGATCAAATATCTGAAAGGCTTGGTTTGTCTCCGGTTGAGAAGAATGCAGAGGTTTGTCTGTATGAAGTGATTGCTAGAGAGGAAAGTCAATTGAGTGGAGATGATGATGGTGCCAGTGTGCTGCCTCGGACGCGAGGATTAAAGGACTTTGGTCTTCGCGCTGCACCAATTAGTAAGCTTTCTACTTTAACAGCTTCAATTTTTTTTTCAACTTCTTGTTTGTCTTATTACCTTATTATTTACCTTTTTAATTGTTGCCCTTAAATTAGAATGATAAACTATGTCCAGCATCAAAAGCTTGTCTGAGAATTTTCTAATTAAGAGATATAATAGGAGCCACTCTCTTGTTATACTGCTAAATTACCTGTTGTTTGAATCTTACCCTACTGATGGTTCTGTTTCTGCCTCTATCAGGAGAGGAGCTGTCCGGAGTTACATTTCGTGCAAAGAGGAGCAGATGTGCTTACCTGTCGAATGATTCTGGAGATTATTTGAATGATGGACGATTGCAATCCTCGCTGGCAGAAATGCCAGTTTCCAAGCTTGAAGAAAAAGACTTGCCCTATTCGGATTTGGGTGAAGAGCATATTTCTGAGTCCACAGAGGATACAGAAACAGATTGCTCTGAGACAGATTCTATGGAATCAGATTCAGATGATGATTTGACTGCACTTTCTGGTTAGCATGATGAATCCTTTTATGCAACTAAGCAACTAGCACATTTTCCTATGTTCCATGTGCTCATCATTTTTTCAAAAAACTATGTTCTGCTTCTGAAGCCTCACAGTTCATTTTCTATTTTTGGCAATATTATTTTCTTTACCAAAATAGTATTTAATGGAACAACTTATCTGTGTTTTTTTATTAAATGCGCACCATGAGCAAGGATGATTTATTTGCAAAATGATGATTGACTCGGCCACTGTTTTAAGAATTACTGTTTTATCTGATCTATTAATTGATTCTTGGTGGTTGCTGTTCCTAACGTCCATGGCCAATTGATTTTACATAATCTTTTAACTGGTAAAAAAATAGTCTGGTTTCATAGGCTCATTTTGTTGCCTGGTTATACAGATGGTTCTGCCTCTATAGAATTGCATCCTAAATATCCGAGAATTGAAGCCAATGAAGGGCATGGAAGTATTAACAGTGATGACCCCGATGAATTGACATTTCCTGATGACTTGTCCAACCCAAATGAACATGCATCAACTAAATCAGGTGTATCTAAATGGCAGCTGAAAAGGAAAAGAAATAACCGTGGTCTCGGAAAGCGGTCAGTTGACAGAACTGATTCAGAGGTATTCAGACGATATACGAATGGAAGAAGTTCCCATTGGACCAGTGGTGGTACCAAGGCTGATTCAGGCCAGAAAAGTTGTAGGACCCATGCGGCCAAATATAAATCAACAGGTCTAAGTCGTTCTAGTCACAATATCATAGATTCAGATGTGTTGACATGGAATAGTCACTCTGCAAAAAGAGGATTTTGGGAGGATAGTCGTGAGTATCCAGACACTATGTTCGCTGATAGGCATCATTTTGGTGGTAGGATCATGTTGGTAGATGTGGATTTAGAAGTTCAGGCCAGCAACTACCGAAGGGACGTTCCTATGATTTCAATGCTGAGTATGCTAAATGGACATGCTATAATTGGTCATCCCATCCAATTGGAAGTGCTCGAGAGTGGGTCATCAGAAAACCTTCTTGCTGCAGCTGATAATATTTTCCCTGAGTCATTGGAGAGTCCTAACAGGCTTCCCCCGTCATGGAGGACTGGCCGTAGGACAGCAAATTCTCGTGTTCCACGCCCACATTTATACTCATCAATTGAAAATGATTGCAAGCATCAAACTCGATCGGTCTATCAAGATAGAAAGCTTCCATTTGGCTCCAGTCAAGGTCAGAAAGCAAATATGTCCGTACCAATCATTTCCAACTATTCTGCTGAGAAGATATTCTCCAAAAATTCACCGAGGAAAATTAGCCCATCTACTAGTCAGAAGATTAGAACATTGTCTTCAATTGCCTCTGAGCCGAAAAATCGTCGTAACGATATGAGAAGTGGTGGCAGCAGCAGCGGTGACTACCATGTGGATGGGCTGATAAAAACCGAAGCTCCACCCACAGCCGTTGCTTGTATACCTGTAAGCCTGGTATTCAGTAGGCTACATGAGGAGTTACTCGGGTGCCATCAGTAGCAACTGCTATTATGGTTACTACTAGCTGCATGTACATTTTAGAAGAGCAATAATAACGACAAGATCCGGCATCCTACTTCGCCGATTCCCCAAGCTTGTTAACCTTTGGCAAGAAAAATCATTAGGGCCGACAGAATATCACGCGGAAGTGTCAAAGATTTCAAGTCACATTTATATATGTTGTGTGGACATGAGAAGAAGAGGATGGTGGAATCTATCTGCAGCCTGCACGAGATAGGAATACATATTGCAGATTTATTTATATGGTTGAATGAATATGTAAATTTTATTTTGACTCGTCAAATTTTTCTTTCTTTGGATCAAGACGATAAGATTAATTTCCTGATAAGTTGAATGAGACAGGTGTTTACTTCTATGTATGAAGTATATTATCAATAATTTGTTTTGTGATTATGTTCCCACAATCTATATTAGGCCTTGGTGCCGAAATATATGGTCAGAAAGGTAGAATATTTTGGAGGATAGGCATTCGCATTCGCATTCGCATGCGCATGCGCATATCTGTGTTTTACAAAAAATTCTGATTTGAAATTTCTAATCTAATAAAGTACAAATTACAATTGTTATTTAAAAGCCTCAGACAAGCAAAAGTTAGCGAAAGCTACCTTTGATTAAATTTAAAAATTTTCATTTAATCACCCCTTATGAATATTTCAAAAATTATAATTTTTTAGCTAAAAATATATTCACTGGTTGGCAAGTATTTAAATTAATTATATTTCCGAATAGTTAACAAATTTATGGGCAACATAACGAGAAACAATATAATTACTATTATCTTTGATAAATTTTCATCTATTTTAGAAAAAAATTCCAATTATTATTATTCATAAAATAATAAATTTACAAAAAAAAAAAAAAAAACAAATACCCTCCGTATCAACTATAAAAAGCGCATTGCACTGGTACCACTGCAAAGTAAGCTTTGACAATTTGTCAAATGCTCATTTCCTCATCATTCCCGCCGAAGCCCAAACGTTATTCTGCCACCGCCCTCCGCTGTCTCCTAAGATTATTTTCATCTACACAACAACAATGCGATTCTGTAACTCAAGGAAGCTAATTCACCAGCAGCACATAATTCGGGGTCTCTCTCTCCACTCAAATCCGGATGTCACCTTCCGAATACTTTCCAATCACTTATCCCACTATGCCCATTCAGATGTTTTCACTATCCTACTTCATATTTCACCTTCTCGTTCCGAAGTCTTCTTTTGGAATAGCCTAATCAAAAGGAAAGTTTCTTGGGGAGATCACACGAATGCCCTCAGCATGTTTGGTGAAATGCGGATTCTTGGTTGGGTTCCTGATGGATACACTTCCCCTACGTTCTCAAGGCATGTGGGGTACTTTCTTTGCTGGCTACTGGGTCGGTAGTCCATGCGCTTGCGTTTGTTACAGGTCAGGTTTTCTCCAATGTGTTTGTGGGCAACGCTGCCGTAGCTATTTTTGGGCGTTGTGGGGCAAGTGATGAGGCACACAAACTTTTTGATGAAATGCTTGTGAGAGGGATGTGTGAAGTGATATCCTGTAATTCCATTATGGTTTTTTACGTTCAGATTGGGGAGTGTACGAGTGCTTTGCTGATGTTGGGAGATATGGTTGAGAATGATGATTTGCAGACGCAGTTAGTTTGGTAAATGTGCTCCCAGCCTGTGTTTCTGTTAAAGCATGGAGGATTGGAACAGAAATTCATGGATATTCGATCAGGAGAGATTTGTTTGAGGATGTGTGTGTGGGGAACACAATTGTTGATGTGGGGCCCTTAGCTCCTAATCGTTATTACAACACAATTTGATTAGGGTTAATTAATCACAGCGGAAAACGAGTTTAAAATTTCTTTACGATGAGCCCAAAATATGTTGCTTGAATACTAAAAATAGTATTTCATCTCACATCATAAAATCTGCCCACACATAATCAAAATAACTCCTACAACAACAAATCATATCTTCGGGACATGCCCCGGTATATAGATACATAAACATATATACTGGGAAAGACCACTAAACCTCAACTCAAACTGTGACTCCCTCCAGAAGTACCCTCTCCGGTCTCTTGATATCCTGGAGTACCTGTCATTGTCTACATACAAAGACAACAACAGCCCCGTCTGGGGTGAGCAAAGCTCAGTCTGAAGCAACCACAATATATACCACAGATATCTAAACAATGATATATGATATGCAATGCATGTATGTCGTGGAGGTATCAGGTCAAATGCCCATCCACTGAGCACATGTCAGAATCAATCGAATCGCTATCAAATCAATGCTCGAGCTGGCACACCGGCCTCAATCAGGGATAATCGTATGATAGCGTCGACAAAGCGCCATCAAATCCCAAATCTCAATCAAATCATCGGGGCCACTAATGTCTATGCTTTAAGGGTCATGTAATACCAAACATAGCATCGTGTTCACAAACCCCAGAATCAAATCAAATCATATCAGGGTATCCAAGGATCATAGCTCAACGTGCATGTCATATATGCCACATAAACTCAACAAATAAGGCATATAGACATGTAATCTCAATCCAATCAATTAAACATATATCATATAATACAGATACCTGTCGTATGTTACCCGGTCGTAACATACCTCAATTCTTCGTTCAAGTCGATGTAGCTTTAATATTTCAGTATAGAAACTCTATCTACATCCATAACACATTCTTTTCAATCCATAATTTCATTCAATATCAACACTAGAGGTTTCAAATATCTTTAAAATTCATATCAAATTCAAATCATAGCATAATTCAATTCCGACTTCAAAACTTAGCTTCTTGTCGATTATTCTACCGCATATATTTATCAGAATTAATAATTACTGACAAATAATTCTCCAATCTCAATCCAATGATTAAAATTCTCTAATTATAATAAATTGGGAAAAATTCAAAATAACATCACTATAATCTTCTCTACTTCGTTAAAATCATACACTATTCAACAATCTTCAATTTCTGTATGATTTAACAATTTATCGGATTTATTCCAAAAATCGACGAATTTCAAACATCACCAAAAATATAAAATTTATACCTCAAATCGAAGACCTCGTGTCAACGATCCCAGAACTGAAGTTGGTTCGTCGATTGGATAAACCGATAAGTCGTACGATCGAAAAGAAAAAAAATCGAAAACTTTTTTTTTTTTAACCCTTCTCACTCTCGCCTCTCTGTGAAACTTTCAGTGAATGAATTTCATTCATTCACGGAAGTTTGACATTTATCTTGTTCTTTTTTTTTATTATTTTTTTTATTTTTTTAAATATTATATTATTTACGAAATTGCCATCCTTGTCATCAGATAATTACGAAAATGTCATCTCATAATTACGAAAATACCATCGAATAATTACGAAAATATCATCAAATTTAAATCAAGTATTTTTCAACTTAATTACGAAATTACCATTGACATTTTAACATCAGTATATCATTTTGGACCGGTCAAACGATTCAATTTTCCAAAACTCAAAACACGAAACTTCTATATCTTTGAGTTTTCTACGTCATATCCAAATCTCAAATCATTTGAACTTCATATGAAAATGATATGTCACTATTTACCATTTTGCCCTTAAAATTAATTCATTATTTTTCAACTTATCTACGAAAATGATATCAAAATAAATTGAATATTTTTCAACTTATTTACCAAAATGTCATCAAAGCTATTTTATCAGTGTTTAGTCTCGGGGTCTCACAGTTGATATGTATGCAAAGCGTGGATTAATGGACCAGGCAAAGAATGTATTTGATAGGATGGAGGTGAAGGATGTGGTGTCTTGAAATGCACTAGTTACAGGCTACTCTCAGATTGAGAGGTTTGATCACGTTTTGGAATTGTTTGAGAGAATGAGGGAGAAAGAAATTGAGTTGAATGTGATGACATGGAGTGCTATAATTTCAGGGTATGCACAGAGAGGACTTGGCTTTGAGGCACTTGATATGTTTAAGGAGATGATATTTTCTAGATCGCAACCAAATGAAGTTACATTGGTGTCAACTTTATCGGGTTGTGCTGCAGTCGGCGCATTGATGCAGGGAAAGGAAATACACTGTTATGTTTTGAAAAACATTTTAAAATTGGAAGGTCAGAATCATGGGGACATGATGGTGATCAATGGAATCATAGATCTGCATGCAAAGTGCAAGAACTTCGGAGCAGCACGGAAACTATTCAGTTTGATTGATTGTGAAAACAGAAATGTGGTTACTTGGACAGTCATGATTGGTGGTTATGCACAACATGGAGACGCCAATGATGCCTTGCAACTTTTTTCTGAAATGCTAAAGGACAAATGTGGCATTATGCCAAAACCGTTCACTATATCATGTGCGTTGGTGGCTTGTACACGTCTGGGTGCCCATAGACTTGACCATGAAGTTCATGCTTATATACTGAGGAATTGCTATAAAGAGGGTATGCTTTTTGTGTCAAATTGCCTTATTGACATGTATGCCAAATCTGGAAATGTAGATGCCGCTCGAGCTGTTTTTGATGGAATTATTGGTAAGAATGCAGTCTCTTGGACATCTATAATGACTAGATACAGGATGCATGCTCGTGGAGAAGAGGCTCTCCAAGTTTTCAATGGGATGAGGAAGGCCGGTCTCCTTGTTGATGGGGTTACTTTTGTGGTTGTGCTATATGCTTGTAGTCACTCTGGAATGGTGTAGAAGGGAATTAATTACTTCAATTAGATGGAGGAATTTCAGGTGGTTCCAGAAGTGGAACAATGTGCTTGTGCCATTGATCTTTTGGGTCATGCTGGACGCTTGCATGAAGCTTTGAAGCTCATAGAGGACATGCCGATGGAACCCAGTCCAATAGTTTGAGTGACACTGCTTAGTCGTTGCAGGGTTCATGGGAATGTGGAACTTGCAGAGCATGCAGTTAATAAGTTGTAAGAGTTAAACTTTGAGAATGATGGCTTGTATACACTACTCTCCAACATATATGCCCGTGCTAGGCAGTGGAAAGATGTTGCCAGAATCCGATTGCTGATGAAACGTGGTGAAATCAAGAATAGGCCTGGCTGCAGTTGGGTACAAGGGAAGAAAGTGACATCAATATTTCTTGTCGGGGACAAATTCCATCCAATGACTAAAGAGATTTATAATCTACTTGATGAACTGATAGCTCTTATCAAAATATTGGGCTATGTTCCTGAAACTAGTTTTGCTCTCCATGATGTAGATAACGAGGAGAAAAGAGATATTTTACTTGAACATAGTGAGAAATTGGCCCTTGCTTATGGCATTCTTACATCAGATCTCGGCATGCCTATTAGGATTACCGAAAACTTGCGTGTATGCGGTGATTGCCATACAGCTTTTAATTACATTTCTTGGATCATTGAACATGAAATCATTTTGAGGGACTCAAGTCGTTTCCACCATTTAAAAAATGGATCCTGCTCCTGCAAAGGATATCGGTGAGGAGGGAATAGTTTCCAACCGAATGATTTGTAGAATGTGTCAGAAATATTGCTTCAGCCGCAAGAGAGGCAAAAAACACAATCTTGCAGTTCATTTTCAGAAATAGTGTACCACCAGTTTCATAATGGCATGTGTTTGCTCCTATTTTGATGGATAGAGCATGGAAGAACTGATGTTACGACGTCCATTTTAATTGAACTAAACTCAAGTGTTCCAATATAGTGTAGTTTCCTCACGCTATGGTTGCCATCCTTGCTCTCAAGGTAGCAAGACGATGTCAAGATACTATTAATGGTGGGACTAGCGAGACTCATAACCAAGGAAGCAACTTATATGAATCTGATCGAGCGTGGCTTGCTAATGACTAGTGATGAACAAAATTCGAGGGCAAATCCTTTTCGCGAAGGGTGTGTGATGCATGGGAGTGAGTATGAGAGCCATATGATCATTGTTCAAGTGTTAAATGATGAGGGAGACCAGAAGCTTCCGTGCCCGAGTGCCACATTTACTGCCAAGAAGACGAATTTCAGAACCTTCCGCGCCCGATTACTGTACAAGAGAAGATTTCCAGAACACTCGGCGCTTGAGCAGTCAAATCCTACCGCCCGAGCGTGCCGCCTTGCGGGAAATTTAGACTTTAACCTAATTTATAATCCTAGATTATTTGGTAACTTATTTTGAGTATCTTTTTTATATGTAAACAACATATAGACGAATATGGAACACAATTAACAATTATCTTGAGTTTATACAAAAGTTTTAGAGTTTTTCTCTCAAACATTCAAAGCTTTGTTTTGTTCTTCAAAAATCAAACTTATCAAGTTTTTTCTTTGTAGCGTTTGTCGATTGATCTCATACGAATTGTCAAAGAAAAGCTCTTTGAAGGTTCGTCTGATTCTCAATTGTTTCAGTCATGAATATTTTTTGCTAAGTTTTCATCGCTTAGAGGTGAATATCACAAAATCGTTGCTTGTTTCAAAAGATCGGGACAACACAACGTTCTTTGTTTCATCGAATCGAGGGCGTGATTCCGTTTTCTGGTGTGTTTACTTTTCGTGATTGAAGAATCGTATCAGCAACAGTCAATGTGACCTTCAAATTAGTTGAGACTGGTAACATTTCTGGCAACTACTGAGAAATGAGACAACAACTTTAGTGAACATATTATATTCAACAAGTGTGGATTTGAAACTGTTGTCTGTTTATATAGTGGAGTTGCATGACCACACTAAGATTGCTATTTAAATGTGTTCAAATATGAGATTACACAAAAGTTATAAATAGGCACCTGATCAAACATTTGCAATATTACTTAGATGGATATGAGACGTTTTTTGTCTATGATGGAAAGAAGAAGAGATGAATCCCCTGTAATGGACAGAAAGGCTAGCTATTGCATTGGATGTTGCTAGAGGTGTTGGGACGGCCACTGTTTAGATTGACCAAGTTTGTCATTGGGATCTGAAGTTGTCGAATGTTTTAGTGGGCAATGACACGAGAGAAGAAAGATTGCAAATTTTAGGCTGACTCTTTTGGATTGCACATGTGGGAAAGCTTCAATTGCCACTAGATTTACCGGAATGTTCATCTATCTCGCTCCAGCTGGTAGCATTTTCACATGTCGATAAAGGCTTTTAATATTTGTGAACATCATTAAAATTAATCTTCTATTATTGAAAATTTGGTTTCATGTCTCAATCTAAGAACTGTTGCTTGCATAAATGTGTTGTAGCCATTAAAGGCAATGCGTATAACTTTGGCGTAATTCTAATGGAGCTAATCACCAGAGGAGGAGCACTAGAGGAGTCCTTAACAGACAAAATCACTGATGCGGCTAACCTGAGGCCCCTCGGCTCTCCTTTTTGGGTAATTCGGAATTGGGCATGAAGGTAAGTGTCCACCTTGACTTGATTCCCTATTCGTTACTTTACCTTTTTTCTTCCATTCTTCAGCTATTAGTAAGTCAAATACTTGGGCCCGTTGGAGACAGGAGACATATAATATGGTGTTACGTTATATCTACAACATAATGATATACACATTGCTTGCTTACCGCAATCACCAGTGGCTCCAAATATACTCATTGATCACTAGACATCAAATAAAGTAGAGGAAAGTAGAGCAATCCTCTGCTGCTAGTTGGGACTTCTTATATTTAATTCTTACATTGACCTTTAATAATGTCTTGTGAGCTCCTCAATTTCGGTAGATTGGCGTATTAAATAATCTTACGCGGCTTCTGTGAGAGCCAAATTTCCCATTAAGCCCAACTCATTTCAATTTATTTTAAACTCAAACCATTTAATGAAATTGCGTACACCAAAGAGATGAAGCTCTACCCATACCTGCAACATGTCGCCCCTCTCTTCTGTTTCTGCAGTCGGAGAAGCTGCGCAACAGCCCATCAACCTTCTTCCTCCAGTCTTAGAGTCTTTTTCCTGCAATGAATCGGAAGATTTCGAGTTCGATCGGCCCTGTTTTCAGCACTTGTGCACGCGAGCTTTGATCGAGTTTTAGGTAAGGTTTCGGCTTCGATTCTTAGTTGTTCTTGTGGATTAGTTTATATAAGTGAAGCCTTGAGTTTTTCTCTGTTTTCCAGCTTGTTTTCTCATCGTGAACTGTATTTCCGGTTACTTTTCCCGTGAGCCACCTCCGCTAGACCACCATTGTGCTTTTAAGCTTTGATTCTTGAGGTATTAAGCTTGAAATTTCAGATTTAAATTGGTTTATAAGCTGTTGGAAATTCAATTTTTAACCGCTCTAATTTAATTGTTTTAATCATTGGAAATGTATTATATTGAAGTATATAACAAATTTATATTGTAAGTTCTATTGTTGGATAAGTTTAAGGTTTGTAGTCATCAGAAAATTCTTAAGAATTATTGTGGGATTGTAAGTTGTAATTGAGGTACGCTCGAGCCTATATTATTATGACATCTATATCGGCGTGTAAGAATATCTAGTAGATGTTGTTTGCTATTATGTGACTTGAATGTTTTATCTAATTTATTCATACATTATTTGTTTTGGCATAGCATATTGAGCTTCAACTCCTTTAACGATGATTTATGTTTATTCTGTTGAGATATATTAAGTATTGGAAATTATGAGTTTCAGAGTTTGACAAACAAATCGGTAAAAGAACTGAGGAAGCAAACTGAACTGATACAACTGAGAGTTTGTAACTGATCTCGAAACTAAAGAAGACTTTTCAGACTAAAATGGATTAAGAACGGAAGTAAATAGACTAAAGTTCTTATAAGTATAAATAAGTCAAAAATGGATGATTCGAAGTTCGTTAAACAAATTGAAGATTAGAACTGGAGACTTCGCTAAATTGAACTGAAATAACCTAACTGAACTGAAGTGTTTAAACTAATAACACATCGGTTAGAAATGATGTGGTCCAGCTGAACTAATCAGTCTTCCAGTTTGACTCCTGATCAGTTAGTCACGTCATTAGCTGCAATTTGAATCTCAACTGACAAATTAACAGTCCGTACCAAAGCAGAACAGATGAAACAGAACAATCTGATACATCGTACTTTCGTCAGATAAAGTCATCTACATGGACTAGAAGATGATTCAACAGATATTAATCATTAAATGCATTCAATGTTACCGTTAGAATCGAAGACTATTTGTATCTGATGAGTTCAGTTGAAGAAAGGTTAACGAACCATCTACGAACAACTATCAGTCAGTTGCGATTCACTTTCGAGTTTATCCAGTTTACAAATCGCACAATTTAGTTCTTACTTCATTGATTTATCCGTAGCATTCAGGCTACTTATTAGAGCTATTCAGTTAACAATTGATATGTAAAAAAGAAAAGCTAAGAGTTTCAGTCTGGCATTGTATAAGTCCAACTGAAGTAGGTTATTATAATTTTTTGTAATCAATCAAAGTCTTTTAGTGAATTCATATCCTTGAGATAGAAGGGGTGATGAGCAGTTGAAGTCTCTTAACATTCATAAAATTATTTGTGTCCATCATTCTATTCATTCTATTATTGTTACCTTATCAAAAAATATTAAATTTATCCTTCAGTTTATTTTCGCAATACTATTATTAGTTAATTGATTGATATCGACACACAAGATTTCAGAATCAGTTCTTTAAAGAACTTATTTATACCCGAAACAAATTTCAAAAACCGAAATCTTTATTCAACATTCCTTCTAAAAACATCACCTTCATTAACAGATCCTAACATTGATTCATCATAGGGGCGAGTGAGATAGGATTAGCCACATTCTCATATGACAGTTAGGGACGAGCGACTTATCTAATCGCATTATCGATGCTAAGTGCATGGACGAGCGGTGATTTTATGCTGCATTCCTAGCACGGGTGGCCACTGTTACTGTTGTTGATGCTATTTGTTTGGACTTTGTTTGATATCTGTGATTCTCTTGTTATCATTCATGCATGACATAACATTGCATTTTACTTTGTATTATTACGTGTCATTTATTTACGTCGTAATTTTACTGATTTGTCGTACTGGGGTCCGACCCTTGTTTTCTTTTTACATTGTGGTTGTTTTTAAATATCATGACAGGTTATTCAAGGAGATTTGATGCGTCTGGTAGAGCGTCAGCAAGTGGTACCCAGTAGTTGCGTTGGTTTGTGTCAGAGTCTCCAGATATCTATATATATTATACTAGTTTGATAATTTGCCAGAGAGATACCTTGTGTAGCTTATTGTGAAGTTTTTATGTTGTTTTGGATTTGTTTGTGGTATGTGTATCTAGTCCTGGTCAGTGCTGTCGTAGGATATTGGTTTGGTTGATCGTGAACTTGATGTTATTTTCAAGCGTATATTGTTGTGTTTTTTTGAAATTTTTGGGATGTCTTATTTACGGAGAGGTCAAGCTAAAATTTCTGTAGGACGAAATGAACATTTTTTAAACTCATTTTTGTTATTCACACTAATTAATCTATGGTGTTTGATAATTAAATATTAATTAAAATCACCGCCCCATCTTCTGTCACCGCCCTTGTTTACAATGCTAAATCAGCCCTTTGATATTATTGTTTAAATTTTGGTCGTTCTCAAAAAAAAAAAAAAAAGATCTACTTTAGTCCAACACAAAAATGTTTGGCAAAAATTTTTGTGAGATGGTTTCACATGTCTTAATTTGTGAGACAGATCTCTTATTTGGGTCATCCATGAAAAAATATTATTTTTTATGCTAAGAGTATTACTTTTTATTGTAAATATCGGTAGAGTTGACCCGTCTCACAAATAAAGATTTGTGAGACCGTCTCACAAGAGACCTACTCAAAATGTTTTGTCGTGAATTTGGCCTTCTTCATTCTTCAATGGATACTTTATTTTAATTTTGATAGAAAAACAATGACTATATATTTACTTTCTTTTTTGTTTTTTTTTTCTTCTAAACACTATTCTTTCTAAAATATTTTCTTAAAAATAAGCACAATAATGTAGTTTAAATTTTGTATTTTGAAAGAGATATTTGTTTTTCAATCATAAATATCTTTAAAATACAATAATTTGTGGGGCTAAGAATATCACATGATAGACACGTATTTTTTATATACTTTTATTTTGATTGATAGAAAAACAATGACTATATATTCTTTCTTACATATATTTTCTCAAAAATAAGTACAATAATGTAGTTTATATTTGGTTTTTTATTTTGAAAGAGATTTTTTTTTTTATGAATCATAAATGTCTTTAAAATACAATAATTTGTGGGGTCTAATAATATCACACATGTGAGACACAGATTTTTGAAATGATATATAATATGTTTTTAAACATTAAATTGTAGCTCCTCTACTTCTTTTTTTAAACCATGTGGTGAAATTATTGAATTTTATCACAATAAATAATTTAAAATTATAAATCTTATAAAAGCATATTAATTAAACATTTTGAAAAAAAAAATCATTGGTTATGTTGACTGAAAGAACAGTATACTAGGTGAAAATATGATATAATATAAAATATTTTAAATTAAAAGTAAGAATAATTTTACTAAAAATGAGTGATATTTAATTTTGGTGAAAAAAGTAAAGATTCTTAATTTAATATATTATAAATTAATATGAGTGATATTTAATTTTGGTGAAAAAAGTAAAGATTCTTAATTTAATATATTATAAATTAATTATTAAATTAAATATAAACAAATATCCAAGAATAATTGAGGAAGGGGTGGGCCACCTAACATGTTATTGGCCTATCACGTGTACCGAAGCCGCGCATCCCCTCCGCGAGCCTAATCGTCAACTACCCTTCCACTGTCGATGACACGGGGATTATAGGATTACCCACCATTTTCAGACTATAATTCTAAACTATATTTAAAATTTCCTGCCATGAATTTGTGCTCTGATCCCATGTTCCGAGAAATTGGAATTCTGGTGATTCCTTTTATTTCTGTGAAATCTGGATTCAGAAACTAACAATGATGGCCGCAAATCTCGGATCTTTTAGGCAGAGTTTTGTGGAGAGAGGCCAAGAGAGATTGCTTTCGAGGAGGTTTTATTCTGACGAGGGTTTAGATTCCTATTACGTTCGCCATGAGGGCTGTTTACATCGGCTTTATCGGATCACGTTGGACAGGTTTTCCAAATGGTGGAATTATGCCAAGGGAATTGCGGTTAGGGCATATGAAATGGGTCGTTCTGATCCTAGGAAGGCGGTGTTTGCGGCTAAGATGGGCTCTGCTTTATCTCTGGTTTCGGTTCTTATTTTTTTCAAAGAGCCTTTAAGTTATGTAAGCCAATACTCCATCTGGGCTATCCTCACTGTCGTCGTCGTGTTTGAATTTAGCATTGGTAAGTTTGTCTATGTACTTTAAATGATTTTGAATCACTAAACGGAGTGTATTTTGTCGTTTTCTACGTTCACTATTTGCTGATTGCCTGATTATCATCATAAACCATGATAACGAAAGTTGTGGTGGATAGGGGTACTACAAAGGAACTCCGATTTGCGTCTATCAGCTCTACATTTCCTTAAATTTATGAAGGGTTTGGCGTTAGTAATCGTTTCTATGGAGAATAATCAATAATTATGTGTTTAGTCCGTAAGAATTTTGCCGTAAACCTAATCATCAGATCAAACTCTTTGTTCTGTATTTTCTATGTTCATTCTCATTCCTATGGTGGCCAAGTAGCAATGGGACCCGTGGCAATAATATGGTAGGGGGATAATGCAGGTATAGTTCTCAATCAGAGGGCACAAAAATTAGGCTGTGTATGGAAACAAAATCTACGAGTGGGAGACTAAAATTTGACTTTTTTCTTTCCTTAAATAAATAAAATTGAATGGAATCAGTCTAATATCCCACCTTTTGGTACTTTGTTTTATGAAGAAGGAACACCACGCTAGAGAGCTCTCCAAGATGGATAAAATCAACTTACCTTATTTTATTTCTCATAAATAAGCTTGTTTAGTTGTTTTTGTAATGTTCATTACCTTCTTAGCTTAATTTTGGTATTTTAGGTGGCTCTTGTAATTCTCAGTTATATCGGCCTAGCCCCCCTTCTCTTGAATGTTTTTATTGCTTTAGCCAACATTTAGCCCCAAAAAAAACTTATTTAACGTTCGTAACTGGTATGCAAGCAAATATAACCACTTGATGATGGGGTGTATCACGCATGTGAAGGGGCGACATTAAACAAAGGGTTCAACCGCGCATTAGGGACCTTTTCTGCTGGAGCACTATCGCTGGGCATTGCAGAATTATCTAAGATGGCCGGTCAATACCAAGAAGTAGTGGTTGTTGTCAGCATTTTCATTGCTGGTATATCTTCCCGCCTTGCATTTAAATTGTTGATCCAATTCAGTTTTATGATTTGATTTTCTTGGAGCGTCTGAATCACAATTGATTGGTGTTTTGCATTTTTCTGAGTATTAGGCTCCTTGGCTAGTTATTTGAAGTTGCACCCTGCCATGAAGCAGTACGAATATGGATTCCGGGTGTTCTTGCTGACATTTTGCATTGTGCTGGTATCGGGATCTTCACATTTTGTTCGAACAGCTGTTTCTAGGTTGCTGTTTATTGCAGTTGGTGCCGGTGTTTGTTTGATCATAAATGTTTGTATTTACCCCATTTGGGCTGGCGAGGATTTGCATAAATTGGTCTCAAAAAATTTCAAGGGGGTCGCTAGTTCTTTGGAAGGTGAATATCTGATTCTTTTTCTGTTGTTAAATTGCTGCTTACTTTTGTGCATATTATATTTAATTCTGTTGACCAAATGTATTCTAAATCAATAACTGGAGTCCTTGTTCAGGATGTATCAGTATGTACTTGCAGTGTGTTGAATACACTAGAATACCTTCAAAGATTCTTCTCTACCAGGCTTCTGATGATCCCCTGTACAAAGGATATAGAGCTGCAGTTGAGTCCACAAGCCAGGAGGAGTCCCTGGTATTCAATACTTTTTAATGCTTTATACTTAGAGAAGAATTCCTTGCAAAGAAATGTAAATATTAGTTTAATTTTAACTTTCTTTCTGCAGCTAGCTTTTGCTGTATGGGAACCACCTCATGGTCGTTATAGAATGTTCAATTATCCTTGGAATGAATATGTTAAAGTTAGTGGTGCTCTAAGGCATTGTGCATTCATGGTTATGGCAATGCATGGGTGCATACTTTCAGAAATACAGGTTTTCCTGAAATATTTAATTCTATGCAGCATTACCATTACCATTAGCATTCTCACTCCTGGCATGCTTAAAGGATAGATGTTGCATTTGATCCATTTGCCATATATATGCATGGGATTTGCCCAGAGTCTCCCTGTCCATATATAAGACAGGATTTTAACTTCAGCAGATGCAAGTCATTAACCTGACCTCGGAAAATTAAAATAAAAGTGAAAATTACTTAAAGTAATTAGAATAAAAATATCATCAAGGGTATCTGTCTAGCTGAGCTGGCTCGTCTGTCTGTCGCGCTAACTCTACAGGAGCTCAACTTATGCTATTCAAACGCTATGCACCTAATTTCCAAGCTTAAAATTATGTTTCAAATGCTTGTACATTGTAAAATCAAAATAAACTTATAAATACGCATATATATTGTTATATAAAAATTTTAGTTGTTGATTTTACATTGAAAATTGATTAACAAGTCAATAAGTGAGGACTTGCCTGTCGAACTTGTGGCATAGCTTGTGAACATAACTTGAGCCCAAGCTCCTCTGTGAGCCAGCTCGCAACTCGTGTTTGAACTTGAGATTCTTTACTTTGAGATTGAGGAGCTGAAGCTTTAGCAGGACCTGATTTCTTTTTAATCCAGCTAGCAAATCGTGAAATTTTAGAAGCTTGACTTGTTTATATTCCTAATACATTCCTCAAATGGACTAGATATTTTGTGATTTGAGGCTCTTGAACCCGATTTATCGATTTAACATCCTGAAGCTAGTGAATGAAAGTTCTTATTGCTCAATATCATGTCTAACCAAGTGGTTGCCGTGACCTAACAGTATATTCCTGTTTGTAACAAAGAAATGCGCTTTATGCATCTCTTTGGTTGCCATCAGAAGTTATAATATAATACGTTGGTGGGCTTCATACATGATTCATCATTAAAAAGATTTTAATGTATCATGACCTGCCCTGTTCTATGAAACTTGAAACTCCAAAAAGACCACCATCCATTTCTTGTTACGTAATGTAACCAATTATGTTACCTTTTGTAGGCATCATTGGAGTTGAGGCAGGTTTTTAAGAATGAGATTCATAGAGTTGGGACTGAAGGAGCTAAAGTGTTACGATTGCTTGGTGAAAAAGTAGAGAAGATGGAAAAACTAAATCCGGGAGACCTGCTCCAGGAAATTCATGAAGCCGCAGAGGATTTGCAGCTGATGATTGACCAAAAATCGTATCATTTGGTTAATGCAGAGAGTTGGGAAACTAAGAACCGTCCTAAGAAATTTGCCGATCCTGAACAACTACAAGATCTCAAAGATAATGAAAACAAGCGACCGCCCGTGATAAATTCGCTTAGTGAATCAATGACCAATCTAAAAGCACCTCTACAATTACCAAACTATGATCCGCAGAATCCAAACGCGACTGTCAACATCTCTGCGTCACAATGGGGTTCTGCTGAAGATATGCTAAGACAGCAGACAATGTGGCCTTCTCGGGTCTCCCTCATTGGTGATACACCTTTCCCTTTGAATGAGCGTGAAATAAGGACGTACGAAAGTGCTAGTGCATTGTCGCTTGCAACATTTACTTCTTTGTTGATCGAGTTTGTTGCCAGGCTTCAGAATCTCGTGAACTCATTTGAAGGACTTAGCGAGAAGGCAAAATTCAAGGATCCGGTCAAGTCAACAGAACAGAAAGCGGCTGCTGGTTTCTGGAGTCGGCTGCTCAAGTGCATGTGCTGCAATGACAATTAATGAAACGGACTTTACGGCACTGGTAACTGTTAAAATCATTCATTCCTGGAGTTGTATTTTATCTTATTTACCGCAGGATGATGCATTGAAGTAGTCTGTTATTTTCGAGGATTACACAGAGGAGCAGGAAACATGAAGCGTTAGCGAATGTATGGTTGGAATCTAAGCTCCAAAGAACACTTCCAACATAGTATACACATGATAAGAAAAGACCCATTGGGAGGTATTTAGAGAATCTAACTACCCCAGTACATATACGCTAATTGCCAAAGTATCACTTTGGGAGGAATTCAATGACAATTTTATTTTTGTCGCCGCTTAGACGAGAAACGTGAAAGCATGTGTAATCATCAAATACTCTCTTTTTTGTATATAGTTATGCTTCGTGTACTTGAGTTTATANTGAATGAATGCCAGTTCAAGTTTCATAATATGCTTAAATATTTGTTTTTCTTTAAGAATAGTAATTATATAGAGATTTCACCTCACAAGAATTGAATTGAGCGACATACCATTTATGTTTATAAATTTGAGTTTGAGATACAATTCAAACTTTTAAGCAAACTCATTTCATTTTGTTTCAATTCGAGTATCGACCCTTACCAAGAAAAATACTTTTTAAATTTAAATACATTTATAAAAGGAACCACTAATAATTAATAATTAATATATTAAAAGTTTTTGAGTAAACCATCGAATCTCGAATTAATTTTGTTTTATGGGGATTCTTCTTATATTTATTTAATTTAAATTTAAATAATTAGAAGCGGTTCACATAATCAAATCACTCATATACGTGGATCATCTTCCCTCAAATTTCATTTTAATTTAATGTTTTTCTGACTTCTGAATCCATCCATTTCCCCGATTCCCAGTAACACCCAATTCCCGAGCACCGATGAGAGAATCGCCGGCTGATCGAGATGTCGGGGGCCAGGTTTCCAGGCTGCTTGAAGAAGCCAAGGAGTTGCAGGACTTAGCGGCATCCCTCATATCCCGCACCTCTCGCGAAGAAGACGCGCTCCGCCAGCGCGTTGCGTCACTCGACTCCCATATCGGTTCCCTGCGTTCCTCTCTTCGGAGCTCCAAACAAGCCGAAAAAGTGTGTGCTCAGCTTGAAACTTGACTATCTCTGCGCATGCACGCGATACAGATGTTATGTTGTTATTAATATGTTTTTAGTGGGAAAAAACTATTTCCGCTTTGATCCCTAGTAATGTTGAAAAAGGGAGAACTATTTAATTTGTTCATTTACCCTGCAAATTTATAAAGACGGGTACTTTACCCACCAAATGGATCGTATTTGACTGTTTGTATATGCCTGCTTTCCGCTGATTTTTTCATTATTTTTCTCAAGTTGGAAGATGAATTGGTTAGAGCAAGATATGTCCTGAGCGAAGGAGACGCAGCTGCATTTCTCCCGACCAAATCTCATGGTGGGATTCTATTAATTTCTTCGTTGGTAGAGAGTTGATTCTACACGTCATAATCAATTGTGATGGTATTTATTTGTCATTCTTGGATATTAGGGAGATTTTTGAGGATGTTTCTTGGTCCAATTAATGTGCGGACGAACAGAAAGGATGTGCAACTAAAAGTGAAAGAGGAATACAATAAGTTCAGAGTATGATTCATCTTTAAATATTTCAAGCCAACTAACATTTAATTTTTCTCATTGATTTCTGCTAAACTTTTTGTTAATTAGTTTTAATTCTGTTCATTTCGCTAAGGGAATTATTTATATAGCTTGAGGTGGTTGATTGTCTTGAGCTTTATAAATCTTCTTAGGCATTTGATGGAGAAGCAATTTTACCTTTCTGGTTCATATTTAGCATGACTCATATCTCATGACAGGATAGAACAGCGTTCTTGTTCCTTTTTTTGCCATCACTGCTGCTGACGTGAAGGTCATGGATTTGGGATGGATGTTTGCCTGCATTGCCAGTTCAACTTTACCAGGTATATCATGTGTAATTTTTATCTTTTAGGTATCATTTATGCGAAGGTTACTTAAAATGTAACCTACTCAATTTCTGCCATCCAGGCATGGTTGCTGTATCTCTACACAGGTTTGACTTTGAGAGAGAATATTTTGAGAGTTAATGGAAGCGGCATACGCCCATGGTAATTAACATGGTTCATACATTTTCAGTCTTGATATAGGTTCCAAAATCTTGTTTGGCCTTTTGGTCCTTTACAGTGTAATGTTTTCTTTCCACCTCTCTGTCTATGTCAACACTTTCTGTGAACTAAGTTTTCCCTTAGAATCAGAAAACCTTTGTTTGTAGTGTTCTTTTTTTCGTTTATCGCTGTGGCAGATTTTGATGTGGAAGTTTATGTGGTTGAATGTGTTGAATCAAATGTTTAATTCTTTGATGTAAGAGTGAGCTTGAGGATAATATGGAAGCAAAATCTACGTAAATTTTTGCTTGCTTCAAGAGAATCATTACTTTCAAGAAAAGGAATATATTGCTCACCCAACTTTTTTTGTTTGTTTAGAGATTATATTATTCCAGTTCTGACTCATAAGTTTATCCACATTAATTTGAAACTCCGATTGAAACTGAATGAATGAAAAAAGTCTGCATCTAATCACGTTTGGATAGTGGAGTACCCTTTGAGCTAGTAGTGAAAGGAAACGAGCGCCACTATACTTTTCCATCAGTTTTGTAAGCAGTTAAATTTTGTAATGAGGATATCAGTCTTCGTCAAGTAAATTGTGACTGCTGAAGGTCTCGTCAAATATCAGGTTGCATCCTTGAAGAAAATTTCTTTATCTCAAATTCAATTACTACTCGTCTGTGTGACTCATGATTCATGAACAAGTGTGTTAATTGTCTTTCTTGTAAAAATTTTGTTTTGATCAACTACGTGTAGAATTTATTGCACTCAGGTATGGGTTTCAATGAAAGGAAACTGCTATTTTGCTACCATTTTCGTTTTTTCGTTTCATTTGATGGTCAAAGCTGGATATTCAGCATGGTGGCGGAACAGTCTTTCCTTATATTCTTTTTTGTGCTCATCATAAAATAAACCAGGAAATGAAGTTTTATTATATTGCATTCCATTTGTATGTCTTTCCATTGGAGCCATTACTGGACAATTGTGACGATAATCCAATTTAAAACAAAAATAAAAGTAAGTCTTTTATTCGAGTTGTCTAACTTTTCTAAGCTCGAACTCGTTCAACTTTCGTAATTAAGATACTTTATGACTATCTGGCTGATCTTTCGCCAAAATTTCTGGAATAAACTTTCAAATGGATGTTTGCTGTCTGAGCTTTATGTAGAATCTTTTTCAGTCATATTTTCAAAGCTGAGATTCTTGGATAGTCACAGTGATGTGTACTTTTATGAGTGATGATTTTGGATATTCACAGTATTATATACTTTCATTCATAAGTGATGAATTTACTTGTGCAGGTGGATTAAGCATCACTATTATGCTATGGCTATGGCTCTCATAAGTCTTACATGGGAGATAGAGAGAGGACCTGATTGTTCCCAAAAACAGGTATTTATCCATTTTCCAACATTTCCCTGCCTGGCAAACATGGGCACAAATCCATTAACTCGATAATCGATATTAACGTGTGTACCTAGCTTAGTGTCATTAGCTGTTTGCTTCCCTTTTCCCCCTTTTTTGCGATAAAAAGCTATTGAAATGAAAATGCCTATTGTAGAGAGGTGTACAGCTGTTTTTGAAATGGGCGATTATGCAAGGAGTCTCCATGATTCTTCAGAATAGATATCAAAGGCAGAGACTGTACACACGGATTGCACTTGGCAAGGTAAGTTATACATTTTTTGTTTTCAACACGTAGTTTTTGTACTTCACTTGTCAATTCTCTCGTTTCTCATCTCTTGGAGTTTCAGTTGAAATTTTATACAGCTTTTTAGTTCCCATATGCACTAGCAGGGGCGGATATGGAAGACCAGTGTGGATGGTCACCTGTGGCCCTGCTATTCCTCACATGCATGCACACACACACACAAGCATACCTTTTGAAATGTACAACTGCTAAATGGTTTCCCTCTACTCCAATCTACATCCTGATAAAATGTTCCTTGAATTTATGCTATTGCAACACGTTCAGTCATATGAAAAACTAGGCTGATTGACTTGGACTCGTCCCTTGAACCAATTTTAGCGATCTTTCAATTTCTCTGTACATTTTTTGGTGGTATTTTACCTTGCAGGCCAGAAGAATGGATGTTGTTTGGGGAGAAACTGCTGGAGTGGAGGGTCAGTTGTTGTTGCTATGTCCTATCCTTTTTACTTTGCAGGTATCCCATGTTTAAGTTCTGTTGATCATAAAAACTTGAATATTGCATAATGTACTTGAATAAACTCCTCCTTTGGAAAATGTGTTTTTTCTAAAGAGCACATCCTTTGCTGTGACTACTGACTACCACCAAAAAGCTGATCTGTGTGAGTACCATTATGTTATGTTTTCAGGGTTTTGAGGCCTATGTGGGGGTCTTATTGCTTAAAACTGCACTTGGTGGTTTTACTTCCGAGTGGCAGGTAAAGTTACGGGGTTAATTTTTACCTGCGATTTGCTGCTTGCTTATTTGTTCATGTTATTTTTTTAAAAAAAGGGAGACAATAACTGTTATACCATATTTCGATGATTGATTTACTCTTACTTAAATGTATGTGATCAACTTTGCCTAGTTAGGTACTAAAAATGGCCCATCTATCTCAGGTAATTACCAGTGGGATTCTTCTCATAATAATGGCTGCTGGGAATTTTGCAAACACAGTGCAGACCCTAATTACAAAATCTCGCGTGAAGGCGAAAATGAAGAGAGGAAAAAGCAGGCAAGACTTGAATCAGGGATTTGATGATAAGGTTAGTGATTAAGTAGATTGCTCTTATATCAATAAGTGGGATGTATCGGATGACTGTTTGACGACGTAATTAGTGGTTCTATTTTTGCAGTCGACAACTTAACCTTTACAGTAGCCAGTAGGATGTTGATAGATTTCCTGATATGAATATTGTTACTTAAGTTATAGTAAAGAACTTCTCACCCTTCCGCCAAAGTGGTATAATATCAATCTATGATCTATCACGTTCGGATTTTCATGCCATTGGTATGATGCTACAGTTCGAGAAACTTGCCTTGGTCTATAAAATAGACCATTTGTTTGCATACGTAGAGCGATTTGAGTTGGTGATCTCATAGCTTTGGTTATGCACAATGGTTTCTTGGCTTGTACGTAGGTGTGGTGACTATTCTTTTAATATTCACTTCTGTGTCGATTTTGTGGCTTCTGGTTTAGCCGTAAATGTTGGTTCTTGTCTTTGAGAAAAGAATTAGCAAAGGATATGTGTTGAAACATTATTTTGACATTTAGAAATTGCTTCCATAGAGAAGTTTTCAAGTTTAAAAAAAACCTTGTTTTTCTTCTTTTTTTAAAAGCATCTTTTTAAAAATCGCATGAAATCACTCCTCCATTTTCTTGGTATAATGATATGATTGAACCCTCTTATCTTTCTAACCATAAAGCCTTTTTTTTTTTAAAGTATTGGAAATGTTATGATTCATTTTTTTACTTATTTTTTCATTCTCATAAATAAAACCAAATATTTAAGCACGTATTGTCACTCTTTTTGTCTCAGAACTCAATTCCATTTCTATTAATATATTTTAGAAAACAAATATTTAGTAATCTTAGTATTTCACAAAAAAAAAATTAGCAAATTCAAAAAAAAAAATTATTATTAAAGTATTTAAAAAAATTAAATTAACATTATTAATATCAATTGTAAATTTTAGCTCGAGGTTTTCCATATAATCTATTACTATTATTAAGTCTGAGCATATAGAGAGAGATAATGTGGTATCATCATATATTTTTTTCCTATTTTTTAATTCATAGTTTATTCTCACATTAATTTTTACAATGATTTCATTTAAATATAAACAATTTAAATTATTTTTTAAAAAAAAAGTACAATATGATTCTTTATTAATTTTTATAATTATGATATTAATATTATTTGAATATAACTCAAGTTAATTATTAAAAAAAATATTTGTATAAACACGAACACGTTGCTAATGGTCAATGATAATATATAAATCAAAACATATTCAATGTGGATTTGGTCGAAGAAATCGAAGGTTCAAGTCTTTTGCACGAGTTCAGCCAGCTGTCTCGTCTCGTTTGACAAGTCTTCCAGTGTAGCTGTTTCTCCCCTCTCCCTTCTTTTATCGTCTATAAATAATTGCTGATAGTCAAGGAAATATGTGTTGTATACAATTTATTCGATTATTTTTATATTTTGGTAATAAATATTCTAAAATGGAAAGGAAAAAAAAGATCAAGAGGGCAGACATACAAATCAAGTCGTTGCAAGAAAGAAATGAGAGACATTCGGAAAAAAAATATTGAGATTATTTTGAGTAAACGATGAATAAAGTATTTCGACATAAATTATTTATATATATTTTTGTGTTTTACAAATGGTTGGAGGGGAGTTTTTTTCCCAAAACAAATGGAAAAAAACAGGGATTGTGTTAATACTGTCAGGCGGGTCAGCCCACCAAAAATTCGCTATCCAACGTGTCGTCCTGCTATCCTAGAGCGTTGGGGAATCCTCAACCCAGAACAATCCAAGATGAGTTGCGGGTTTGGTGAGTCGGATCGCGGGCCAACCTATCAAAAAATAATTCATTGAATTTGATTATTTCATAAATAAAAAATTCTAGAAAAATCTTAATAAAATTCACAATTCCACATGTTATCTAAAATAATGAGTACAAAAAATTCACTAACATGGTGGCCACGAGCTCGTCGGGTGGACTCGCAACCCGACTGGGCTAGCCAGCCTTTAAATGAGTAGATAAAATTTCAACATAACCCAACTAAATTGTTTTGCGGTTCTAGTCAACCTAATAGGCTCAACCCATATTGACGACTCATATTATATTTATAAACATGAAAAAAGATAAATTGTTCAGAAAAACATGAAGATGAAATACTAGTTTAAAATATTAATATATGTAGATTTTGTACAGCAAAACCAAAAAAAAAAAAAACTCAAAATAAAAACAACACAACTACAAATGTTGTAGATGCTATAAAAATTTTGGAAATGAAATTCAATTATCAAATTTAAAAATCAAGAAAAATAAAAACAAATGATAAATTTTTATTTAGAAAAGGTGATATATAATTATTTTGAATTAAATTGTTAACTTTTGATGTAAATGAAAGAATACAATTATACATAAAATTAATTTTAATTATTTTATCAATTTACGAAAACTATTAATATTTTTTTAGGGATTAAAGGGAGGGGACACCCAACGAAAACCACAAAAAAATAGCTTTAATTCATTGATAATTTATCTTGTCAAATGTCATGTTTATTTGGTGTCTATTAATTATTTATCTTACGTCAATCAAATTATTGCATTTAACTTACAATATTATCCTTGATAAATAATATTATTAAAATTTTATTAATTATCAATAGGACAAAATGGTAATTTAACATCCTATCTCAAATTTAATTAATAAAATAAAACAAAATGGTAACTTAACAGTCAAACCAAATACTTTATTAATTATCATTTTTCATTTATTTTTTTATTATTTTAGATTATTTATCTCTTCATTATTATTTTATCTTTAACCTCAAATAATGCTTAAATAAAAATTCAATCCCCGACGGTATAGAACTTCTAGCTAGCTAGTCCAGTTTCTTGCTTTCCAACTTTTCTTGTAGCTTGCTAATTCATGGAGCCATAATTTAATATTATACGGGCTATTTTTTTTAACAAAATAAAAATAATATATGTCAATTAACTTCATAACATTTAGATTTTATGGGCTAGAATTTTCTTAATTTTTGTGCGTTTAATTTGGGATACTTGAGCTACATACTAAAATTTTAATTTTTATGTGTGATGTCCATAGTCTTACATCTTAAAAATTCAAGATTTAAAATAAGTTTGTAATAGACTACAATTGACTTCTTTAACAACTTTGGTTAATCATTTTCGTAAAGCGAGGACGACTACAAATAATTGCTATAGGGGTCCATTGTACAGCTACGCAAGAGCGAGTCCGAGCTCGAAACGTGACATGATGAGCTTTGTCTTTCTTTTTCTACTCGAGCTACCTATATTAAATACAAGTTTAGCTCAACGTACATAGATTAAAAGTAGAATAGCTCATTTGGAGGCATACATTTGGTTCCGGCTCGCAAAATACACTAAGGCTGTGTTTGGTTCAAGGGATTAGGCGCGTTTATAGTTTTTAACCCACCTAATCCCATGTTTGGTACGTTTTTTATTTAATCAAGTCAATCCCTCCTATGAATGATTAGGTTATATTAATTGGGATAAAATAATCACTTCTCATCCCCTAGAATTATTTATCCAACTCTTAATCCTTCCTATTTTTTCAATTTTAACCTTCTCCTATATCCAAACTGACCACCACTTTCCGCCACAACCGCCCACCGACCGCCGCCGCCACCGCTGCCGACACAGCCGTCCGACCGTCTCCACCGGCCGACCACCGCCACCGACTGCAGGCCCCACCACTGCCGACTGCCGGCCGATCGTCGCCGGCAGCCGACGCCGGCCTGCCGCTGTCGGTCGCAGCTGCCGAGAACCAGCCGCCGCCGGCCACACCGACGTTGCCGGACCGTCGCCGCCACCTCCGCTGCAGGATCGACCGTCGGACCACCGCCGCCGGAGTGGAAGAAGAAAAAAAAAAGAAATGGCAATTTTGTCACTTCATCAAAAAATTCAAAATTATCATACACTTAAAAATCTGACCAAACATAATATTATTTTTCACCATATATTACATTTCTACGATAATCATTTTTTTTATCATTTACATACTAATCATTAGTTTATTTTATCCTCCAACCAAACGCAGCCTAAGTCAAAATAAACATATAAATATTTTTTAAAATTAAATTACATATTCTTATTCTATCTTTATTAAATTTAACCAAATTTATAAAAATAAAAAATTATCATTGTAATGGTTAAGTTATGATATCCTGCACACCTACCGTGTACACCTATGTGAGCACCGATGAGGTGTCACTCACCCATTGGATGCGTAATTTTTCTATATTTCATCACATCCAATAGGTGAGTGACACATCATCGGTATTCACATAGGTGTACACGGTAGGTATGCAGGATATCAAAACTGGGTTAAGTTATTGTTGACTTCTTAAAATTCTAAACATCTTACTCCATATTTATATATTTAATTTTTTTTTTGAAGAAAATTTATTATTCATTATTCTTCAATCACAATAAATTATTTTTAAATAAATAATCAAATTGCTAATGTTAGTATATTTATATTGATTATATTGGTTGCGAAGAGGACCAGTGAAGATTGGATAAATGATAACTCATTGTCTAATTTGAAAAAAACAATATTTTAAATTATTGATAATGAAGTTAATATACAAAAATTTCAAATAAGAAAACTTAAATAAAATCAATTATAAGATAATTATTTTATTGTACTTAGGGCATCTCCAACCCTGCGCCGGCGCAGGGGGAGAAGCTCCAACAAAAATAGCGCACCTCCCATTCCCTCTGCGCCAATTTGGCGCAGGGAGTTTCTTTCTTTTTTTTTTTTTATTTTTTTTTGTTTTTTTANCTATGCACTACGAAATATTTTAATTGATCATTTGTGGGAGGAATATAATTGTTCAGATGTTTGAATTTGGATTCATATTAAGTTCTAAAAATAAATTATCTGTATTAAAATTATGTCAATTTTAATAATGAAGCATTTGTATTAATTCGTATTATAAATATTAGAGTTAATATATATAAGAATCAAATAAATAAATTTAACTATTAATAAAAATAAAATTATAATTATAATACTAATATTAACATTAATTATAATTATATTGTTAAATTTATAAATAAATAGTAAACAAAAATAATATTCTAGGAATATACTTTTTAGTGTAAGATTTGAAGTAAATGGGTTGGAGATGAATGTTATATTTGGTGCAGAAACTGCACTATTTTGGTGCAGAAAATGCACCAAAATAGATTTATGGGTTGGAGATGGCCTTAATGATTATTTAATTAAAAAATTTATATATATATATTTATTAATTAATAATTATAATATATTGTTACATGCACGAATCATGCTTGCTATGATGGGCTGCTTTGCATGTAATTGATCCAATTGGGTTTCTATCTTTTTAATGAATATCCAAGTTCTTAACAAGATCTTGGTGTTTTTTAATAGAAAGTAAAGAAGACTTTTTCCCTTTGATGCATTTATGGTCTTCTTGCTGTTGATATATATCATTTTCGGTTGAGTGCTTTCTCAGGGAAGGATTAGTGTCTTCCGGTCAGCTTTCTTGTTTTCAAAACTTGAGATTTAATGAATTAACGCTGACTATTATGACTCTATCATTTGTG
The DNA here is from genome assembly GCF_012295235.1 of Primulina huaijiensis. NCBI lineage: Eukaryota > Viridiplantae > Streptophyta > Magnoliopsida > Lamiales > Gesneriaceae > Primulina > Primulina huaijiensis. Next base: position 18,254,366 of record NC_133313.1, read on the forward strand.
GAAAAAAGGTGTAAGAAAGTTCAGCTTGTCTTCTTGTTGTGATTAAAGTTTACTGTTGGATTATTTGCAGTTTTGCGTGGGATAATTTGTTGAAACTCTGCTTGATCGAGAAAATTTTTGGAAGTTTTAAAGTCAAGTGAGACTCAGGTGTTCTGAATTGTTTCTGCTGTTGACATTTTTGAGAAGTTTATCTTGGGATATTTTCTTCTGAATTTAGCTTCTGAAAATTTGTTGCCTTCAATAAGAAACAGGTTGAGGACGTGATAGAATTTAGTGTTTGCCTGTTTCCTTTCTCTGATCACTCTTTCTTTATTGTTGCTTCTTTTATGAATTAAAGAAGGAAGTTCTGTATGGTTATTGTTGCTGGTATTCTTGAATGTGGGAATTTGAGGCACTGTAAAGAGATTTGTGCCCGTTTTTCGCTTGGAGACAATGAGTTATATGTTGAGTGAAGTTCCTCAAACGGGATTCGACTGAAACTCGCTGTGAAATTTATAGTTCTTGAAAATGGTCACAGATGCGGTAGCTAACTTGCCAATTGATACTATCATGGAAGTCGTTTCTCAGGTAATAGAAGACATCATTGCGCTAGGAGTAGCCTCTGAAAATATGATCATTGAAAAGAAGAGTTTTGCCCAACTATCATCATATTTGCATAAACTCGTTCCTCTATTGAGCGAGTTGAGTAGGAAGGATTTGTGTGATTCTGATAGCTTGAGAAATGTTGTGCAGACTCTAAACCATCAAACGAAGGTGGCGAAGCAACTTATCCGGGATTGTAGTGACAGAAACAGGTTTTATCTCTTTGTAAATTCTAGGTCTATTACTAAGCGTATAGGGGATATCACCCAAGAGATTAGCAGTGTGATGAGTTGCTTATCTCTCGCTTCTCTAGATATTTCCTTGAGTACTAGAGATGACATAGACAATCTGGTTAATAAAATGAAGAATGCCGAATTTAAGGCTGCCGTTGCTGAAGAAGAAATTTTAGAAAAAATAGAATTTGGAATACACCAAAGGAATGTCGATCGTACTTTTGCCAATAACTTGTTAGTCTCTATTGCAAAGGCTGTTGGAGTTTCGACCGATCGTACAGCATTAAAAAGGGAGTTTGAGGAATTCAAGAATGAAATAGAAAATTTAAGGTTGCAAAAAAGTCATGCCGAAGCCATGCAGATGGATCAGATAATAGCTTTGTTAGAAAGGGCAGATATAGCTTTGTCGTTTGAAGATAGAGAAAATAAATACTTAATTGAGAGAAAATCTTTAGGTATGCGGCCGCTCGAACCTCTAATGACGTTCAATTGCCCGATCACTAAAGAGGTTATGGTTGATCCTGTGGAAACTCCTTTGGGGTATACTTTTGAGAGGAGCTCCATAGAGAAGTGGTTAGCAGATAACACCACGTGTCCTCTGACCTCAACTCCATTGGATTCTTCAATGCTTAGGCCTAACAAAACCCTTAGGCAATCTATTGAAGAATGGCATGAGAGAAATACCATGATTGTTCTTGCTTCTCTTAAATCAAGACTCTCATCAGGGGGGCAGGACGAAGTTCTTGTTTGTCTGAAACAGTTACTGGATCTGTGCAAGCAAAGGGAAATACACCTAGAATGGTTGATATTGGAGGGTTACATACCTACTCTTATCGAGCTTCTCTGTGTTAAAGATCCGAGTATCAGGAACCAGACCCTTCAAATACTTTGTTTGCTTTCAAAGTATAATGATGATGCTAAGGTACTAATTTAGTCTCAGTTATGTTTTCTCCTATACTGATTTCTGTTCACTAATATTAACTAATGTCATTTTAAGTTTTGCATATCTTGCTTTGTGCAATCTTTTTCTGATATAATATATATTGCAGGAAATAATTGCAAAAGTTGAGAATGCAATTAAATACATTGTTCGGTCTCTTGGAAAGCAAATTGGGGAAGGGAAATTGGCCGTGGCATTACTGCTGGAACTGTCGAAATGTGAATCAGTGCGTGACTACATTAGTAATGCTCAAGGCTGCATACTTCTTCTTGTAACTATGTTAACCAGTGATGACCATCAAGCTGCCACGGATGCAAATAATGTTTTGGATAACCTTGCATTCTCGGATGACAATGTTGTTCTTATGGCTAATAATAACTATTTTAAATATCTTCTGCGACGTCTCTCCGCTGGTAATTATCTTGAAAACTTGTTTTTAACTAACAGCTATCAAGTATGTTTGTATCTTTGCTGTTATCTATGTGTTAGTTCTTGATACAAAACTATCCCATGATTATTTTTGTTGACAGGGCCCGATCATATCCAGATGGCAATGGCAAAAACTTTGTGGGAGATGGAATTGACGAATCATAACAAATCATCTCTAGTAGAAGATGGTGTCTTGGATTTACTTCTTCTCTTGGTCTCCCATGATGATGTTAAGATGAAAACAGTTGCTGTTGGAGCTCTTCTGAATCTGTCGACATTAAAAAAGAACGGGCAAGAGGCGATAAAGAAGAATGCTGTCAGACCATTGTTGGACATTCTCCATCATCAAACATTGTCACAAAGATTGCGCGAGCTTGTGTCTGCAATTATTGCAAATCTAGCATTATCGACTATACAAGAAGATTCAGCTGCACTTCCAGTTCCATTGTTGGAATCTGACGAGGATATTATTGGATTGTATTCGCTGATTAATTTTACGGGACCTGGTGTGCAGCAAAACATTCTCAGGGTATTTCATGCATTGTGCCTTTCACCCTCTTCTGTTATTATCAAGTCAAGATTAAGACAGGTAAAAGAAAATATTGTCCGTATAGTTGACTTATCATTTTATTTGGTTAATTGTTAAATATGCTACTATTGAATTCACCTCCGAATTTATGGCTTGGCTGGTTGATCGCCTTTCACAGTGCTCTGCCGTGCCTATGTTGTTGAGATTGTGTGAGGTTGATGATTCCACTTTACGTGCAAATGCTGTCAAGCTATTATGTTGCTTAACCAAAGATGCTGACGAGGCCCAAATCTTGGAACACATAACACAATCTTCAGTCGAAGTCTTGCTCGTGATCGTCAGGATTTCCGAGGACGAGGAAGAAATTTCCTCAGCATTGGGCACAATTGCTAACCTTCCCGAATCTGCACAAATCTCCGAGTGGCTTTTGGAATCCCACAATCTCACAAGTTGTCTTACTTCTCTTTTCCACAGTAAGAATATTATAAGTAGAAAAAACCAGTTCACAGAGAGCGTTGTTGGAGCTATATGCCGTTTAACAATTGAGGCAAACGTGGAATTGCAAAAGAAAGTAGTGGAAATAGGCATCATAGACAATCTACTACTGCTGTTAGAGACGGGAAGCAGTTTAACGAGAATGAAAGTAAGTGTTTCTTTGACTCAGCTCTCTCTGAGTTCCCCTGCGCTGAGCCTGCAGATCTCTAGGCGTCCGCTTTTTTGGTGCTTTTCTTCTTTACCCGAATCCTGCCCAGTTCACCGAGGTATTTGTACAGTTTTATCCTCGTTTTGCCTATTGGAAGCAGGTGCAGTAAAGCCTCTTGTTCAGGTTCTGAGGGAAGAACCGAATCCGGAAGCTTGCGAGGCAGCTTTAGACGCCCTTTTAACTTTGATAGATGGTGAAAGTTTGCAAAATGGTTGCAAGGTATTGGAGGAAGCAAATGCAATAGCAGAGATCATAAAACTAATCAGTCACCCAAGCCCATGTACCTGGTTACAAGAGAAGATATTGAGCTCTTTAGAGAGGATATTTCGGATTTCGGAATATAAACAGAAATATGGACAATTAACTCATGGGTATTTGGTGGATTTGACTCAAATAGGAAACAGCAACTTGAGATCATTAGCTGCCAGAATACTTGCTCGGCTGAATGTTCTTCATGATCAGTCTTCTTTTTTCTGAAAGAATCCAATACCTGCTTACGCTTGGTGGTTCTCAATTCTTTGTAGTTGGTTCATTGGTTTTACAAGTTCAAATTATTTTGATTCTTGATTGTTGTGTATTCATTAATCACAGTTATCAATGATATGGAATATAATAAACATTAGAAATACTTATCATTAAGACTGCTGGTGCTACCTTGATTTCATTGAATGAGATTTTATTGAAACCAACATGGATATGTTGGTAAAATAAAAAAAAAAAAAATTAATATGAAATATAAAAACTTGACTATATATTTGAGATTAAAGGTACAAACAACTCGAGTAGACTCAATTTAAATTTTGTAAATTTGAGCTTGATCGAGTATTATTTTTCAAACTTGAGCTCGACTAGTGAAAATATCGAGTTACTCAAACTCGAAAAGCTCGATTGTTTTTGCAAAATAATTTAATATTTAAATTTGTATTTATATAGATAAAAATAATTCTTAAATTAAAAATAATAAACATAATAATATATAGTTATTCGAGTAGTTCGTGAACTACTTGAGCATACATAATTAAAATTCGACTCGAGAGAAGGGTTGAGCTACTCGAATTTAATCGAATCGAACTCGAGTCAAATTTTAACAGAGTTACTCACAAATAACTTGATTCGCTTGCATTCCTAGTTGGGATAACCAAAACATAAAATACACCCTATATGTTTTGGGGAAAAAAAAAAGAGGAGATAATAGATTAAAAATGGAGAGTAGCTGCCTCAATTTCATAATGTACTCATACTTCTTTTTTAAACATAGATAAATCGAATATTTTATGAATGATTAATTATATTTTATTTATACATGTTTAATATATTTAATTTTTAATAATTTATGTAAATGGGGTTTGCTTTGAGCAAAAGCTGTGCACGTCGAATGCATCACACATCACCAAAGTTTCTGGTGTTCCGCATCATGTTGGGTCGGCGGCAAATTCACCTGCGCCGCCGCTTCACCACCGCTAACAGCTCGGTCTTCCTTTCAACCACTGCCAGCGGCTGCCACCAAGACCTGTCCGCCATTAATTCCAAATCCCAGTTGCTCAAATCCTACACTGTCACACCCCCGATCAAACCCTGGCCCCAGAAACTCTTCCCCAAACGACTCTGCTCCATCATATTACGCCAGCAAAATACTGATCTTGCTCTTCAAATTTTCCATTACGCCGGTAATTACCATCCCAATTTCCTTCATAATTACGACACTTACCACTCCATCATCCACAAGCTCTCACGCGCCCGCGCGTTCGAACCCATACCTTCCCTTTTGGATGAATTGCGGAATTCTCAAATCAAAAGCGGAGAGAATTTATTCATATCTCTGATTAGGAACTACGGCATTGCTAGCAAACCTAAAGAAGCTATTAAAATATTCTTACAAATTAACGACTTTCGTGTACAGAGGTCAGTTCGGTCGTTCAACACTTTACTCAATGCGTTGGTTCAGAATAAAATGTATGATTCGGTCTACATTATGTTCAAGAATTGTCAGAAAAAGTTTGGCATTGTGCCCAATGTGTTCACTGGTAACATACTGCTGAAAGCTTTGTGCAAGAAGAGAGACGTTGAGAGTGCGGTTAAGGTGTTGGATGAAATGCCTGGATTAGGAATGGTTCCAAATGTAGTGAGTTATACTACGATAATGGGCGGATACATTGATTGTGGAGATATGGTTGCAGCAAAGAAAATGTTTGATGAGATTCTCGATAGAGGTTGGTTTCCGGATGCCACAACATACACTGTTTTGATGGATGGGTTCTGTAAGTTGGGCCGGTTTGTCGAGGCCACGAAAGTGATGGATGAGATGGAGGAGAACGGAGTTGAACCAAATGATGTAACATATGGTGTAATGATCGAGGCTTTGTGCAAAGAAAAGAAATCTGGGGAAGCAGTGAATATTGTTAGTGAGATGCTAGACAAGAAGTACATACCGACCTCGGCGATGTGTTGTAGGCTGATAGATGTCTTGTGCGAGGAAGGAAAGGTTGAGGAAGCATGTGAGTTGTGGAGGACACTGCTGATAAAAAACTGTACCCCGGATAACACTATATCAAGCACGCTGATTTATTGGCTATGCAAGGAAGGGAAGGTTTGGGAAGCAAGGAAATTGTTCGACGAGTTCGGAAGGGGATCAATTCCTAGTGTTTTGACCTATAACACACTTATTGCAGGAATGTGCGAAAGGGGGGAGTTGTGTGAGGCTGGGAGGCTGTGGGACGACATGGTGGAAAAGGGGTGCTCTCCTAACTCTTTTACTTATAACATGCTGATCAAAGGATTTCACAAAGTGGGTATTGCAAATGAAGGGATCAGGGTCTTGGAGGAGATGCTAACTAATGGGTTCTTACCAAATGAAACAACTTACTCCATCTTAGTTGAAGATCTTTGTGGCTCTCGATGTCAAGTTAGTATAACCAAGGTGTTGGATATCGGAAATTAATTCTTCTTAGCGATGCATTTGGGTGGAATGATTTGATTTGAAGAAGAATTTGGAGAACCAGTTCAAATATCTGAAAGATCATCTCTAATATATCTCAAATCCATCAAAATTATCTCCCAACAAATACTTTAATCCAAACACAATCTTAGAGTTTGAGTTGCTACTCGTGGCGACAGGGATGTCGATTCGTATAAAATTGTCAAGAAGACTACTCAGAATTGTCGATTGGGATCTGTATTGTTTTTCTTATGTATATTTTATACACAAGTCTGATTAAAGGCCATAACTTTTATCTTTACCATAATCTTTGGATATAATGGAGTCTCATTTTCTATCAGGTTTGTTTCCTTGTCTTTTATTATGTGTGTTCTCTTGTTGTATTCTGTTAATCTGTTCTACCAAATTTATCTTATTTTAAGATTTTATAATTCACTGTAACTCCGTAACAACATCCAAGTCTTGTTTAATTCAATTTCAAAATAATTACGCGTTTCAAACTTGCATTTGATTCCAAAACATAATGGGGAGAAAATGAAAAATAACTGTCAACCACATCATCTTGAATTGATTGAACAAAAAGAATAAAGTCTTTCACCAAACTGAAAGACGGATGAATTAACAGCAAACGAAGAATAAGAAAAAATCCCATAAAAGAATCAAGTATAGATTTCTTTCTCTATTCACAGCTCAGTTTTTTTTTTGGGGAAAAAAAAAAAGGAAATCAACAAGGGAGTATAGTTTCGAAACAATGGACCCCGTCGAACTCCGGCGCAAACCTCGGCCTCCGGGAAACTTCCGGCTTCTTCGGCATTTGCGGCGATGGATTCGCCTCTTTAACGCTCTTCCAATCATCAATCTTGGCAGACGATTTCTGTATATTAGATGCGCTCACTTTCTGGCCAAGAGATTCAGCGCAGAACACATCGAATGGACTGAAAATGGAGGTCAACATGATGACTTATTCGTATTCTTCACACAAAAGAACTTTGGATTCTTACTGTTCTTGAATTGGTTTTGGTTGCTATGGGGATGTGAATCGAGGAGAGGTATTTATAGAATTGGGAAAATGTGTGTGAGTTGGACTTGGAAACTTCTTTCAAACATTACCGCGTCCGCGTGTGTATAGTTTTGTCAACGATGTGCTGTCTTGTTTGACCTTAACGATGTGCTGTCTTGTTTGACCTTTCTTCCAAAATTCAGTATTTGAATTATTAATTTATAGTTTCTTCATAAAATTAAAGCAAATGAAAGTGACCAACGAGCATGCTGTACGAGTCAAAGATGGATGATCGGAGTACGAACAGGTCGAAAAAATAATTCCAACTCAGGTCAGATATGAATTTCGAGTGAATATATGTTGTTCACACTTAGAATCGTTTGATTATTGAATGATTAATAAATAAATAAATAATAATTAATAAAAAAATATAATATTAATATTTTATATGATTTTTACGTATGAAATAAATTAAAAATTAATCCATTTTATTAAAATTTAATCCACTTTAAATATCCTTTTGGCTAAGACGGCATTTCTGAAATAAAATGGATATGTTTTATTTTCTAAATAAGGCTTGTTAATACAAGAGAGATAGTGTAACAACCATAGGCATGCTCATGCACCATCACCAATCATGAGTTGTCGGTTAGTCTGTAGCACATGCTCATGCATATTATGATATACTAGAAATAATGTACGTATGCACGAAGGAAACATATGTTGAAATAATTAGAATTTGAAATAAAATTAGTTAAATCAACAAAAAATAATGATAATAGTATTGTAAATTTTGACAATTCGTGTTAATTAGCATATGTAACTAATTTGAAGAAAAAAAAACATATTTTTTAAATTTTAAAAAAACATTTGGACTACTAAAATTTTTCTCATATCTTTTTTCTCATATTGTTTTCTTTTGTTATTTGTCATATTCTCTCAATAATGCATATATTTTATTATAATATTCAATTATTATAATCTTTTTTGTCAATCAATGATATGCAATTTTTTATTTATAATGTTGTTTGATTATTATTCTCTTACATGTAAATTGACAAAAATTTCTACTGCATGCTTTTAATTTCCTAGTCACCTTTAATTTATTAGACACTTATACTTGATAACATATAAACTACACATTATTATTAGGGGTGAACAAAATTTCGGTTAAACCGAATTAACCGACCGAACCGAGTCAATTCGGAAATTCAGTTCGTTTATTTCAGAAATTCGGTTTTCAAATAAAAAAATTTTGATTATATCGGTTAATACGGTTCGGTTACGGTTGTCAAAATTTTGAAATCGGCTAACCGAATTAATCGATATAATAAATACTATTATTTAATAAATTTTTATTATTTAATAAATTTTTATTATTTATCAATTTTAATATATTTTTTAATTTTTAATTTTAAAATCAGCCCTAATTCTAAAGAAAAATTTGTGATGTATGCGATTTTATGTTTTTATGCATTTGTGTAGATTGTAGTGTTCAAAAAAATTACATATATAATTAAAGTTAAATCACAAATTATTTTTAAAAACTAATCGGTTAATTCGGTAACCAACCGAATTAATCGATTTTAATTCGGTTCGGTTTTCATCGGTTATGAAAATTAATTCGGTCGGTTCGGTTATTGCTAAATATTTCGATTCGGTCCGATTATGACTAATTCGGTTCGGTCGGTAACAGAACCGACCGAGTGCTCACCCCTAATTATTATAACAATCTATCATCACATAAAAAGTACTGATGGATTGATTTAAATAAATATTGATTAAATGTTGTCATCTATTTGCAATTTATAATAATAATATTTTTGACAATAAATCATCTTTTTACTGACTCTTATGACATTTATTTTAATATTTCATATTAACTCATACGTATAATTAGCACAATCAAATTACTAATGTCCTATCGCTATTACCTCCAGAAAAATAATATATTTAATTTTTTTAATTGTTTAAATATCTTAACGGGAACATTTGAATACTCTTATCTTGAGAAAAATTCATTACATTTATAAAGTTTGAACGGTAAATATAACTTTATTGTATACATTTAATTTAGAAACTGAATTCATTGTATGACAAACACTTCTTGCATTTCTATTTTTTTTGTAACCCAAAAGAGTTAATATTTTTTCTCTTTTATCTTCTCCAACTCACTGTAAAAAGTTATAAAAAAATATTTATATCTAGAAAAAAATATTTTTATTTGTTGTTTTTCTTGCCTATATATTTTGTTATATGTGAGCATATATTCTACTTCATTGTCTTAATTGTCATATATCTTTACTATATAATTTGTGTACATTGAAGATGAATAAGTTCATTTTGTAGTTTTTTATTACCTGGACTTAGGTTGATATATTAATATGTGATATACACAGATATAAGAATTTTTAAATTCAATTTATTCACAATGATTGTTCATAACAAATGCCAACTCAAAATAATAAAAATTAGGATTCATAATTATTTTGAATATGATATAAAAATAATACGTGGAAACGTTTTTTGACATTTTAGTTGCAAAATACAGTGATAAATGCATGTAAGTGCATTATTTAATTGTGGCAATTATAACTTTATTTAAATACTTATTTCTCACTCAAGGATCAAAATTTGTTTATTTCTTATTTTGATTATCGACAAATCCAATATTTCATTTAAATGTTTTTGTTAATAAAATTTACATGAGTTTTATTGTATATTTATCCAATTTGAAAGGGATAAATTATAATTCAATATATAATAATATTTGAAAATTGTAGAATGCTTCTAAATTTAAAAATCGAGTAACATGTAAGGGATCAATTCAAAACTAAAAGTTGATGCAACATGTTTCTTTTAGCTTTACAATCGAATAATATATGATCGAGCGTTTGTCGTTTTACCAAAAACTATAACTGATAGTAACTATGCAAGTCAAATCTTTAAATCATACAACATCTCAAGCACCTACCCATCGTGGACAGTTATTGTACCAAACACTCTATCTCCTAATAATTGCACCAATTGCAATCAGTGAAAATCAAAGTCGTGATCTTGGCTCTGATACCAATTGTAGGCTCAAACGTTTACTGTTTTATCAAAACCTATAGATTACGGTAACAATGCAAATCAAATATTTTAAATAGTACAACAGCTCAAACACAACATTTCAATTATTCTACCCAACATGATCAATTATTGTAACCAACAAATAAATTTATGCAAATAACCTTTTAATATATCATATAAATTTATAAGACATTTGAGTTGAATATATACTTGATATTCTACATAAGTAGTAGAGAAAAAAATAATTTTTCATTTATTTGAAAATTTATATTTTAAAATAAAAGAAAAATNATCCACTAAAAATATTGAAAGAATTGTTTATACAATTTAATAAAAAAGACAAAGTACATCATTTTCTGATTCCAAATAACGATCACATTATTATTACGTTACAATGATAAATAAATTATTATTTTTAGTTTATCATCATAGTTTTTACTTCAATAAACACATTTTCGAACGTAGGATGTTAAATTTAATATTGACATTAGATAATTATAGTATTAATTCTAACATTGTTTTTTTATTCTTCTCAATACATTACTTTTTCAGTTTTCTATCTTCAAATATATTAATCTATTTATTATTGTATACAAAGTATAATAATTATTTGGTTAATTGATCACATTTAAGATTAGATATTCAGAAAAAATTATAATATATCTTTAAAGATCAATAGATGATGAAAAATTAAGAAAATGTATAACAATACAGTGCGTAAACTTTCGCTTTGTACAGTGACAAAAAGTTAAGGTGAGACCAAGTGAGATACTTATATATATGAGTCTCATTCAACTTAGCTCATTATAATATTCTTATTAACCGACTTTGCCCTTCGTTTTTACTTCATTAACTTTGCAGTGCGACTCATTCAAGCATTAACTTTTTTATGTTTTTAGTACAGAGTGTCCTATACTCTCTCACCGACTTCAATCTTTAGAAGTCGGTATTAGTATTTTATAGGTAATAGACAATTATTTAATTTTTAATTTATGTCTTTTGATTAATTGTGTAATTTTTTATGTTCTACCTAATTCATTTTTAGAATTTTTATTGAGTTTTTATAATCATGATTATAAGTGTTGCATGGATACAAGATAAAATTAATATATTTTAAAATATTAATATTAAAGTGTCGAATAAATGTATTAAATCATTATTTAAGAACTTTTAGAAAAACAATATATATCATAATTCAGATTTAAAGATTAATATACAAATAAAGAATTGCGATGAATATCTTATAAAATAAATGGTGTTAGCTCAAAAAGATTAAATATGATTATTGTAAATGAATTTTTCTTAATTAATTAGAAAATTTTCAGCAAATGCGTTGAATTAATTAGAATGTTTTTAATATAGTATGTCGATTAATGTTTTTCCGTATGAGTTAGTGATTGAGTCCTTATGAACATTTTAAAAAAATGTGTCTTTAGTTATTGTAACGTTGTCTTATAATTTAAAATATTAAATGAAACAAATTATCAAGATAAAAAATTAATTA
>NC_133313.1:18266330-18269682 GCF_012295235.1 Primulina huaijiensis
TTGACAAGAATTATTGTAGAATAAAATACAATTATAATAAAATACTTGATTGTATATGTAATAAAATTTTGTGTATTTCATATATGTTTGATCTATTTCATTTATAAGGTTGAAATTTTATATATTATGATTTAAGATTTGTTATACATCTTAATATCAATAAATTCACTAAAAATGTATATATTAATTTCCGCTACTATATTATTCTGGTTTCGCCCCAAACTTTTGTGTATTCGTTTGTNTTGACAAGAATTATTGTAGAATAAAATACAATTATAATAAAGTACTTGATTGTATATGTAATAAAATTTTGTGTATTTCATATATGTTTGATTTATTTCATTTATAAGGTTGAAATTTTATATATTATGATTTAAGATTTGTTATACATCTTAATATCAATAAATTCACTAAAAATGTATATATTAATTTCCGCTACTATATTATTCTGGTTTCGCCCAAAACTTTTGTGTATTCGTTTGTTTGAATTTATTATTCCTCATTTTACCAAGACCCATAATATGTCAAACATGAAAGTGAATATTAATTTAAAGAGATGATAATATTTATATATTGTAATAAACATATTTACCCCTCACAATATTGATAAAACTAACTTAAAAATAATATGTTGACGACCATATTGTCATGAATCGAAAAATACAACTCAAATGTTAATTTTGACACTCAATTTTGAGTGACTGCCAAAATGTCTCAACAACCCACAATTTTTGGACAAGATAATAACATCACAATTTTGAAATCAAACTGATATTTTTCATTTTATATCAAGAATTCATGATTGAAAATTGATAATATTATATATATAGATATTTAATATAAACTCGTGCGAGCTCATTTAGGCTCACCTTTAAATGAGTCGACAAAATTTCAACCCAACTCACTTAAACTGTTTGGCGGTGCAAGCCAAACCAACATACCCAACCCAAATTGACGGCTCAAATCACAACGATCTTTTACCGTGTTTTATTTAAATAATTTATAAATATAAACAGCAAAAAAATTTCTGTTGCAAAAAACTTTAATTTAAACACATAAATTCTAGCAAACTGTCACATGAGAACATGAAAAAAAATTAATAAGATACCAAAGAAAATTCACAATTTGATAATGAGTTATTTCTAAACTTTAATTAATTTAATTTACATAATAAAAAGATAAATAAAAAATCTAAATAATTGGATTAAAAATAACATATTATAATGTGGGTATGCATAAAAAAACAAAATACTAATTTACATAATGAAAAGATATCATTGGATAAAAATAACATATTATAATATGAGTAGACAGAAAAAATTAAATATTAAAAATCACATATATTTAAAATATGAATGAAGAGAATGAAAATACACACTTAAAATAAGTAATTAATGTAAAACAAACAATTAATAAGGAGACAAATGGAAACTCACATGATTAGACATAAAAAATTAAATATTAAAAATCACATATATTTAAAATATGAATAAGGAGAATGAAAAGACACAATTAAAATAAATAATTAATGTAAAACAAACAATTAATAAGGAGACAAATGAAAATTCACATATAAAGTCACATATTTATATATACTAGAAATAATGCGCGTGTGTTGCACGTGAGAAACATATGTTGAAATAATTAGAATTTGAAATAAAATTACTTAAGTCAACAACAAACAATGATAATAGTATTGTAAATTTTGACAATTCGTGTTAATTAGCATATGTAACTAATTTGGAAAAAAAAACATATTTTTTTAATTTTAATAAAAGATTTGGACTACTAAAATTTTTATCATATCTTTTTTATCATATTGTTTTCTTTTGTTATTTGTCATATTCTCTCAATAATGTATATATTTTATTATAATATTCAATTATTAGAATCCTTTTTGACAATCAACGATATGCAATTTTTTATTTACAATGTTGTTTGATTATTATTCTTTTTCATGTAAATTGACAACAATTTCTACTGGATGCTTTTACTTTCCTAGTCACCTTTAATTTATTAGACACTTATACTTGATAACATTTCGGAAATTCGGTTTTCAAATTAAAAAAATTCGGTTATATAGGTTAATTCGATCGGTTCGGTACGTCAAAATTTTGAAATCGACTAATCGAATTAACTGATATAATAAATATTATTATTTAATAAATTCTTATTGTTTATCAATTTTAATATATATTTTTATTTTTAATTTTTAAATCAGCCCTAATTCTAAAGAAAAATTTGTGATGTATGTGATTTTATGTTTTTATGCATTTGTGTAGATTGTAGTGTTCAAAAAAATTACATATATAATTAAAGTTAAATCACAATTTTTTTAAAAAACTAATCGGTTAATTCGGTCACCAACCGAATTAACCGATTTTAATTCGGTTCGATTTTCATCGGTTATGAAAATTAATTCGGTCGGTTATGTTATTGCTAAATATTTCGGTTCGGTCCGGTTATGACTAATTCGGTTCGGTCGGTAACAGAACCGACCGAATGCTCACCCCTAATTATTATAACAATCTATCATCACATAAAAAGTACTGATGGATTGATTTAAATAAATATTGATTAAATGTTGTCATTTATTTGCAATTTATAATAATAATATTTTTGACAATAAATCATCTTTTTACTGACTCTTATGACACTTATTTTAATATTTCATATTAACTCATAAGTATAATTAGCACAATCAAATTACTAATGTCATATCGTTATTACCTCAAGAAAAATAATATATTTAGTTTTTCTAATTGTTTAAATATCTTAACGGGAACATTTGTGTACCCTTATCTTGAGAAAAATTCATTACATTTATAAAGTTTGAACGATAAATATAACTTTATAGTATACATTTAATTTGGAAACTGAATTCATTCTATGACACACACTTCTTCCATTTCTATTTTTTGTGTAACCCAAAAGAGTTAATATTTGTTTTCTTTTATCTTCTCCAACTCATTGTACAAAGTTATAAAAAAATATTTATATCTAGAAAAAAAATTTATTTATTGTTTTTCTTGTCTATATATTTTGTTATATGTGAGCATATATTCTACTTCATTGTCTTAATTGTCATATATCTTTACTATATAATTTGTGTACATTGAAGATGAATAAGTTCATTTTGTAGTTTTTTATTACCTGGACTTAGGTTGATATATTAATATGTGATATACATAGATATAAGAATTTTCAAATTCAATTTATTCACAATGATTTTTCATAATTAAGGCCAACTCAAAATAATAAAAATTAGGATTCATAATTATTTTAAATATGATATAAAAATAATACGTGGAAACTTTTTTTGACATTTTAGTTGCAAAATACAGTGATAAAT
>NC_133313.1:18273462-18274418 GCF_012295235.1 Primulina huaijiensis
TGATACCTGACGAAGATGAATTTAGGTTGAGACATTTTGGAAGAAGTGACGGCGTAAGTTTGGGGGATTTAATAGATAGAATGGATGAATATGAGAAGATGCCTATCAAACGTTTATCTCATGTTCAGGGAAAATGCCTATCAATTGAACGATCAGAAGATTGAAGAATTTAGGCATTATTGTTGTTGTTGTATTTGGGATAAATTATGGTCGTTGGATTAAAACATTTATATGATAGTTGGATTAAAACATTTATATGATACTTTATATTGATTTTTAGTTAATTTATGTGATATTTTTTTACTACATTCGATGTAATAACGATCTCATACAAAAAATATATTTAGAGAATGATTCATCAATTGATCAATTATATAACACCATAAAAAATGAAAGCAAGTTGTGATTTGAATTGTATTAGGATTATTGTTTCTAGTCACACAAATTGTAGCTCTTTGGCTCGACCCAATTTGGGTTGAGTGGGTTGCGCCACACAATATAATTTTGGGTTGAGTGGGTGGCGCCACTCAACCCAAAATTGGGTTGAGTGGGTTGCGCCACACAATATATGTGTGGCGCGACCCACTCAACCCAAATTGGGTAGAGTTGGTCGAGCCAAAGAGCTACAATTTGTGTGACTAGAAACAATAATCCTAATACAATTCAAATCACAACTTGCTTTCATTTTTTATGGTGTTATATAATTGATCAATTGATGAATCATTCTCTAAATATATTTTTTGTATGAGATCGTTATTACATCGAATGTAGTAAAAAAATATCACATAAATTAACTAAAAATCAATATAAAGTATCATATAAATGTTTTAATCCAACTATCATATAAATGTTTTAATCCAACGACCATAATTTATCCCAAATACAACAACAACAATAATGCCTAAATTCTTCAATCTTCTGATCGTTCAATTGATAGGCATTTTCCCTGAACATGG
>NC_133313.1:18274592-18479299 GCF_012295235.1 Primulina huaijiensis
AAAAATTCACGATTGAAAATTGATAATATTATACATATAGATATTTAATATAAACTCGTGCGAGCTCATTTACGCTCACATTTAAATGAGTCGACAAAATTTCAACCCAACTCACATAAACTGTTTGGCGGTGTAGGCCAAACCGATAGACCCAACCCAAATTGACAGCTCAAATCGCAACGATCTTTTACCGTGTTTTATTTAAATAATTTATAAATATAAACCGCAAAAAAATTTCGGTTGCAAAAAACTTTAATTTAAACACATAAATTCTAGCAAACTGTCACATGAGGACATTAAAAAAAAATTAACAAGATTCCAAAGAAAATTCACAATTCGATAATGAGTTATTTCTAAACTTTAATTAATTTAATTTACATAATGAAAAGATAAATAAAAAATCTAAATCATTGGATTAAAAACAACATATTATAATGTGAGTATGCATAAAAAAGCCAAATACTAATTTACATAATGAAAAGATATCATTGAATAAAAATAACATATTATAATGTGGGTAAACATAAAAAATTAAATATAAATATTAATAAGCACACATATTTAAAATATGAATAAGGAGAATGAAAAGACACATTTAAAATAAGTAATTAATGTAAAGTAAACAATTAATAAGGAGACAAATGGAAATTCACATATAAAATATATATAATAGATATATAATAGATAATAGATATCTTATCTGAATCCTATTTGTGCAATATCAGGCTAGAACCATATTAATTATGGTTGAATAACACATCACAAATTCGCGTCTTCACTCATGAAGTTGGGATCCAACAAAGAAAGAGAAAAAAATAATGAGAGAACGAGAATAGACAAGAAAAGAGGACAGCTTTGAACACCAATGCATTTTAACAGCAGAAATCAAAACATTTCATGAGACTGGCATTCTAGAATCATCGCCAAATGATACTGAGGCAACAACAAAATCTTAATGCCACCTAACCTTAACTAAGATTAGGCAGCTTAACAATCTGAGAATGAGCGAGGCATACACGTAACATCAAAGTTAAACATGATCATGAAAATAGAAATCAAACATTTCAAATAACTCTGATATGTTGAATTCATGGTCTGTCAAAAATGGAGGACACACCAGATCATTGTAGCAACGTTAATAACAATTCTTCCAAAAGTATAACAAAATCTCAAAACTAATCGTAACTCAAATTAGGCTGATACCCCTGTTTGAAAATCAAATCACTAGACACTAGGTTGTAACAGCTTCTAGTCGAACAAGCTGAATCCCATGTCGTCATCACTCTCCTCCTTTGGTTCCTCCTGGAAATCAAATTATCAAACACAAAATCAATATGATATCAAATGACGATAACAAAAACTTTAAGCAACTGATATCATTAAATTCAAGTTCTTGCTGGGTATAGGAAATTGTGAATCAAACGAGAAGGAACTAAGAAGTAGACTACAATCCTTTATGAGCCATCGGTAATCTATAATAGATTCATGATTTTTTAAGATCCGGCATCTCAAGAATTGCAAGGACATCACTACACCCGACTAACATACCCAAATCCAAACAAAATACCGCACGTGAAAATGAGAAACCAAACAAAATTACCTTCTTCTCCTCGACAACTGGGGCAGCCGCGGTGGCGGAACCAGAAGCAGCACCCCCAGCAGGAGCGGAAACCGCAACGGCAGCACTGCCGCCACCTCCGGAGCCGACGTTCATGACAAGATCTTCGATGTTCCTCTTCTCACAAAGTTTAGCAAATAGACTCGGCCAATACGATTCCACCGTCAACCCACCCGCCTTCACCAGAGCTGCAATTTTCTCCGCCTGAAAAACAAAATAAAATTAAAAAAAAAAAAACTTTTGATCAAAGGAGGGCAAACACATCACAACCCGATGCATACATCCACAGATGTATTCAGATACGTTTCAATTCTTACAGTGACAGCAATTCCGTCGTCGTAAAGGATCAAAGCCGCATAGGAGCAGGCAAGCTCTGCAACCGACATTGTTATCTTCGATGTACGGCTTCAGCGGATGAATTCAGGGTTAGCGTTAGGGTTTTGTCAAGTGAACTATTTTGTTGGATTTTGGAAGAGCCCTTTTTAAGTTTGAGGGCGGCCCAAAGTTGGCCCTGATTCAAAAAATTTCAACTATCATTTTTCTTGAATCTTCGTGTATGTTATTTTAGTTAATTGTTTCTATAAATATAAAAGTTATCTATTTTATTTCTACCAAACAATAGAGATATCACTCTGGGAACATAAAGCAACGCATATCGAGTAAATTGAAGTGGGAAGGCCATTCTTTTTGGGCAGTCCCTGAGGGGTGCTTAGTAGCTCATCCCTACACTTCTCAAGATTGGATTTTGGAAACCGATTCGCTCGTCTCTACTGTAAATCCTTGGGAACTGAAGCTCCTATTCTACATATCTGTATAACTCGTCGTTAGGGGTGTTCAAACTTCGGGTAAAACCGAAAAAATCGAAAATCCAAACCGAAAAAACCGAACACCGAACCGAAAGCCGAATTTTTTAATTCGGATATAAATGTTAAAACCGAAGTTTATTTGGTTCGGTTTCGGATTATATATGTCAAAACCGAAATAACCGAACCGTTTTGGTAGAAAACCGAACCGAACAGAAGAAAAATAGTTCGGATATCGGATTATATATTTCTAAACTGAAAACCGAAAAAACCGAAATAAAAAACCGAAAACTGAACCGAACCGACCGATGAACACCCCTACTCGTCGCACACAGCCAGAACTATTATCCAATGTAGTCGTCGTTCAGCCAACTGTGTAGCTCATAGTATAGCTAGGAATGTACAACATAGTTTTGTTTGGGAAGAAGCAATCCTGTCTCTTTTATGTGTGTTTGTACGTACTGATAGAAAGTGTCTACGGGTAATGTGAAGTTTATTTCTTAAAAACACACACATGCTGGCATTAATTGAGCAACATTTCTGTTGGAAAATACTTTATAAACTGAGCATTCCAAATTGATCGAATCATTTAACCCATTTAAATGAAAATTAGTTTGCTTCATGTTTGGACACTTCCGCTCCATGGTTATCAATTTTACATTTTCATTGTATATGTATGATAATGAAGGGTGCTCGTATGATTTTGAGCTAAAATAAGTTGGCAACATCTTTTCTTGTAAGAGATGAATTTAAGATCAGCTTTATTGTGTCTTACTTGTTTATGCATTAGTGATACAAGATATAATTGATTTCAAATATCACCATTGTGGAGTGAACTTGAAATACAACCTCATTAACAAAGAAATAATATATAAACATGCAAAATGTGGATTTGATCAGACTTCTCTAAATAATCAAAATACGTTTGAAATAAATGGATTTGAACTGACATCCACTTTCAGACAGCTTCCTATAAACTGTGTTGAATTATTTATAAACATGCTCCAAACAGGGTCTTATATTCAACTGGAATCCACTTGCATTCGCAAAATACTAATACTTGGTAAATAACACAACCATATCCAAATAAGTTTTAAGCAATTTTATGGATGGAAGTCAGGTTACCCAAAATTAGATCCACGCAGCTTCAAATAAACATCCGCAACATAAATAATTCAGACAAAAAAAAAAGACGTTTCAATCTGGCGTGTTCTTCCAGGCGGATCGATAATATTCTAGGAATCCATACCATCCTGAAGCCACAAGAAGTTCGAAAGTCGAGTCAGAATTAAACCGAAATTCAAGGCAGACAAGAAAAATAATGCAAGGGCTTATAAGCAGTTGTCAGGGACGCATTGCATGTTTAAAGGTTTTTTCTATTCAGTTATTGTAGAGTTCAAAATTGTACTTACCTGTTTTGGTGAAGCAGAAGTAGACCTAGACTTTGACCTTGACCTGGATCTGGACCTGAGTCCACACAAATAAGCAAAGAATAAAAAAGTATTCACGGAGATGCTGATTTTAAAATGAGTGGAAGAACGTAATAAAATGTGGACTAGACGTTAAGAAGCAATTTAAAAACCGTTACCTAGAAGGTTTAGCAGGAGATGCAGATGGTGATTTGGAAGCAGATCGATCCGATGATTTGCTGCCCAACGAAATAATTCATTTGATGATTTACTATTTGGTTCAACCAAAATACAAATAATTCAGGATATCGCATGTAACTTTACCTTCTTTTCCTCTTTGGACTTCGGCTCCTGCCGCGACTCCTACTCCGGCTTCTTAATGGACTGCCTTTGTGTTTTTTCACCTAAAACCAATAGTGTGAGCACACATACATTAAAAAAGAAGAAAACACTGAAAGACTACTATAAATCAAAATTACTGTAATTAATAACAAAACGTAAAAGTTCAAGGAAACTATAGCAACAAATAAACGGTGGAATTTATTGATAATTTTCAGAATCAAAACAAGAATTGCAACAAGAGGTGTGAAAACTGTTTGTTGCATCGAAGCTTTTGAAGGTATATGAATAAAAAATAAGTTGAAAGGGAAAAGGAGAGGATGATACCCGGATATAAGTTCTGGTCCAGGGATTTTTGAACTCCGTATCATCAAGTTTCCGTATCTGATTTATTAAAAAAATTGTCAGGACTGGATTACATCAAATAATAAACACATGAGTAAACTTACAGCATATTTCATGTCCTCGTAATTGGTATAATCAACAAGGCCATAGGCTCCTGCATTCGAACACGAATCTCAGAAATAACAGAAGTACAGAAGCACTGTTTCTGTTAAGATATTATAAGCATAACTTGATATGAACTATCAATCCTGACAACAAATGAGGTGAATATTTCAAACTTTAAAATTTATGTGGATACAATAAGATCTAGAAAATCATGAAACCAACACCAGAAACAAAAAGAAGTAACAATCATGGATGTAATGCCTTCACTGTCACGATAAACTTCAGCAAAACAAACATCCCCAGCTTTCCGCATATGATCCTGAAACATTTCCAGACAAGGTAAATATGGGGCCGCCAGAAAGGAATGAATTGTTTGCAAATAAAATATCCCACACCTTCAAATCTTGCCAGGAAGCAGAAGAAGGAAGCCCACGAACAACAACTATTTGCCCACCAAGACAATCACATGTAAAAAAATCACATCATCACGTAACATGAAGAGAGTATAGTCATAAAGCCACATAACACGAGGTAATTTGGAAAGTACCTCGATGTTCCGAATGGCGAGAAATGCCATAGCGCCCACCATCCGCAACCCGGCTATGACCACTACGGCGCTCATTAGATGATGACGGTCCTCTACCACCATGTGCAAGCTCAACCTTAATTGAGTAGCAGAAGATGTCAAGAAATAATAGAAAAGGGAGATATGTCACCAGTAGATTGAGGGAAACAAAAAGACTTAAAAGAAGAAAGTAAACCTCATGTTTATTTTAATTCAATAAACTCACCCTCAGTCGACAACCATCAAAGTCATAGCCTTCTCTACCCCTGATAGCATCTTCAGCATCCCGGGCATTCTCAAACTATATATAGATTCAGACCACTCACCACTGGTTATTTTCTTAGCTTAAAAGGTATAAAATACCTTTATTCTATAAATATTTTTAAGCATATAAAAGAAAACATAGTTGAAACATACCTCCACAAAGCAATAACATGGAGGACGTGGAGGAATCTTCAGTTCAATATCCAATATGCGACCATACTGCACAAGAAAACAGTTATTTATTATGCGAGAAATTTTTGGAAAACAACAGTTAAGCAGAAGTTGTATAAATGATTGAAACAGAACCTAAATAAAATGGAAAATTTCAGAAAATCAAGTAAGTGCTTTCTCACATAATAGAACATATGACATCTCTGAAAAAATTTAACAAACAAAATAATGATACCCACGCTGCAAACCCACGCGGATCTTAAATGACCATTAGCAAGCATGTAATCAATAGATAAAATGTTTTGCCTCATCTTTAACAAGGAACCAACAATTTAGATATTGGGGGAGCACTAAGTTTTGCCAGACTAAGATTCTCAACTTAATTTAAATTTGGTGTAGGCATGTGCAAAACAATCTTTAAAAACAAAATCTCACAAATTGGTGCGTATCAAATATGGTGAAAAATGCAGAAAAAAAACACATTGGAGTTAAAATTGCTGACCAACCACATCTAAGGAATATGTAAATGGAAACACCAAATTAATGGAAAATTGCAAACACACGTCCCTTCCATAAGATTACTGAAAAAAATATGTATATAATACAAAAATGTAGAAAAAAATGAAAGAGATTTTCATTATGATGTTGATTTGATAGTTCAACAATAAGGTATTTATGTAGGCAGGACACAAATTTTAACCACTCCCAATTAAACAAATGAAAGATGAAATGTCAAATATTCAACTCAAACCTTGTAAAACAGGTCTTCAACTTCGGATTCTCTTATATCAGCCGGAAGATTCCCAACGTAAACTAAACGAGAGAAACGACCACTCATTTTCAGACCCTCGAGAAGATGTCAAGAACAACAGACGCTGCAAAAAGAAAATACTTTAGGAATGGAGAAACACAACCTAGAAGAAAAAAGTCAGCTTATGATAAAAGAATTTTTTGTGACGCGATCCAAATGATCTGACAACAAGAACTCAAAACAAAATAAAACTTATGAAGCAAACCAAGAGAGCAATCCTTGAGGTGAGCAGTGCTCCACAAGCTCCATTGCTCATGTACTCCAAGATGCTCCCAAGCTACTATTTATTTGAACTAAAATATTGATTCCCATCCTCTCTAATTTTTTTGCAGATGAATAGCTCTTCAGAGAGTGAGCAAGAACTTCCAAATATATATAAATCACAAAAAATCCACCCAGATTTCTCTAACTCCCATTTTACATCCCTATGTATCATTGCAAAGCTCATATTTGTCCAAGCTCTTGATATCTATCATAAACAAAGCATCCGTCACAAGAGGAGGTAATATTGCCATATACTTGTTCAGTTACCTTAATTAGATTTCTTTTAACCATGAGGGATGCAATGATCCCGGAAAACATGCAAAAAGTGGTCCAACATTGATGGCCTTCTCAGTATGACATATACACAGAAATTTTGAATGAACTAAGTGTGCTAGTTCAATTTGATCAAAGGTAAACGCTACTAGAGAAAAACATAGAACGGAATGTGCATCAGTTAGTTAAATGACAACTAAAGTAACAGAATCAAAATTCTTTGCACCTCATTATTTGTAAGGAAACAGTTGCAACAAAAGAATAAGATGCATGAAAAAAATTAAACCAACCGAGGTCACGAGGAAGCACATCACAAGAAACAAAAAGTGCCAAAAGCCACTACTGAAGGACCTAGTAAAACCACCACAGTTTTTATCCACAAATACAATGTGCCCCCAAAAAATGAAAACAATGTGATAAGCAGCCCAGAAAGGATATACAGAGAACAGTCACACAGCACAAATCAGCATTCTTCTTTTATGGCATAGGACACTGGCCTAAGAAGTCAATTTGCAGAAGATTACTCATGACTGGTTAACATATAGTCCCAGTATGAAGTCAAAAATCCTATCACGCGCAATCCATTCATGTAGACCAACTTTCGAGTTCTTTTTAGTCCATACAGAAATTTCTCAAACTTCACCAAATCCTCTCCCAAGAGAAGCTAGCAAAATGCCTGTATATAATGGCGTCGTTCATACAAAACTGTTCTTTTTACGAACTTCAATGAGAAATAGTTTAGAAATTGAAAATGACAAGTGTTGACCTAATTTAATTCCCCCTCATTTTCGATTAAAAATCGAGAGAGCAAAAAAAAAAAAAAAAAAAAAAAAAAANCAGCCCCCATTACCGGATACTAAGCCATTTTCAATTAAATCAAGCATATCTAAAATCACTTTATAAAACCCCTTACTGGCAAAAATGACACAGCTGAACTACTTACCAAGAAGATAACTAGATTAGCATCGAAATTCAGCCCTCTGCAAGTAGTGAATACAATACACTTGCCAAACAATCGAGATTTTTTAGAAACTAATTACACGACGAAGAAAATTTTGGTAGGTACCTCGGTCTCCGGTATGTTTTTAACCTTCGCTTCGAGATATCGTGCTAATCTCCAAGTTTAGGGCTTTGCTCAGTTGTTGGAATTGACGAGTAATATTAAATCTATCTCAGTTTTAAAACCTCTCAATTGACAAATACCTCCCCAAATGTTTGCAATTTTAGTAAATGGTCCCTACTTTTTTATTTTTTCCAAAAATACATTCAGGTCCATTTTTTTAGAAACAAGCTTTCCATTACTCAAGATAACATAGTAATATCGTATAATATCCGATTACCTAGAAAATAGGGTGGCTCATGCCACATAGATGGATTTAAGTTTAAACAACTTTTTCTAGCTAGTATATGAGCTAACTTATTTGTCTATCTTCGAACCAAAGAAATAGAAAACTGACTCTCGTGGCTTATCAGTTCTCTACATCTTCCAATTATATCTCCAAACTTTGAATAGTCATCTGCATTCCTTTTAACTGCATCAACCACATCTTTACAATCAGTTTCGAAGACGACTCTTTGTAGGCTCATCTCTGTAACCCAGTTAATAGCCTCTAAAAGCCTCATAGCTTCTCCTTCTCGGGCACTCGGCAAACCGTTTGTGAAGGCAGTTCTAGCGACCACAAACTGCCTTTTATCATCGCGAATAACCATGTCAAAACCTACTACTCTCTGATCCTTGAAGAATGCTGCATCAACATTGCACTTTAGAAACATTGGTGGTGATAATTTCCAGTGAACTTTGTCGCTCCCACTGAAGACACCAGTTGGAGGATGCTAGTTTGGAGCATTAGTTTGGGAGCGTGCTTTAGCTTTAACAAAACGGTTGTGCAAAAAATGGCGCATATATATTGTATTATGTAAATATATTATGTTGAATGTATTTTAAATATATCATGATTTTATTTATATTTAACTCAAATTATGGATTTGAAATTCAATAAATATAAGTTTATTCAAACAATCAAGAGTAATTCTTCTGTGGAAAATCTCAGGGATATATATTTATTAGGCAGGTTGACTGATTTATAACTATATATAATGAAAATTAATAATTTAATTTTTTTATAAATCAGGTCGGAATTACAAAATTGATCCGTGAAACCATCTTATAAAAGTTTTTGTAAACAATTAAAGAGGAAACACTTCGAACCAAAAATGAATTGTCATGAGATACAAATTATACTGTTGACAGAATATATGTAGCTTAATTTTAGGGAAAAGGCGATGCACAGATGACTCCAAATAGATCAGTTCTATTATATTATTTCGTAGATTTGAAGGAAACTATTAATTTTCACAATTTTAATAATTTTATATTTCTTAAGAACTTTAAATTTATTCGTTTAATTTTTTAAATTTTTTGCAATTCGGTTATTGTTTGACTTAAAATAATAAAAATTATAGTAAAAGTTGAAAACGTTTTATTGCGCTTAAGCTAATAATAATCTCGTTTAAGTTTGAAACTTGACATTCACGCATCATATCAAATCATTAATCTCATCAACAATTCACTCAAACTAAATTAAGTAAGAGCAAACAATACAAATAAGTCAAACACAAATGAACAATTCATTTGTGCCTATTAATTGTAAACACATCTAGCATGCTTAGTTATGCTCTGATACCATATTGTGTGGGGTTCTTAACTCTTAATCATCATTACAATAAAATTTCATTAGAATTAATTAATTACAGTGAAAAACAAGTAAAAAAATTATTTACAATGAGCCCAAAATGTACCAACTATAATTACAATACTAAAAATAGTATATAATAAACATCATCTAAACACATCACATAATAAAATAAGCACACATATGACTGAAATCAACTGCATACAAATAACTCATATCTTCAAGACATGCACGGGTATATAGATACATATATATACGTTGAGATAAACTACTCAACATCAACTCAGATGTGACTCCCTCCAGAAGTACCATTGTAACGTCTCCCGTTTTAAAAGTGCGGAATATTTTTTTTTTAAAAAAAACTCGCAATTACAAAATGACATTTAAAATAATCGTATTATTTGCCAATAAAAGTAGTGCAGTTTAAAAATAACTAACGTCATCCAAAATCAACGTAACCGTAAACGTGTAAAAATCGTAAAATCATCAACATATAAAAATGCGTAACTCCTCTCAAAACACATGAATCAATATGCGGAAAAATAATGGTCCTCGGGTCGTATCACCGCACATGCCGCCTGCCTACTCAGTCTTCGGCACCTCTGGTTCCCTGATCAAAATGCTCATCAGCATCACACACGCCTAATGAGTCTAAAGACTCAACACACCTGTACCAGTAATAGCAAGTACATATACGTAGCACACAACAGTGAAAAATAGCATAATAAACATACATTTCATGAGCTTAAAAACATGAACATGAACTTGTCGTGTAAAATCGTAACGTTTCAAAACATGTCTCATCATGTTATCATATCGTATGCGTAACCGTGACCTGTCAAAACATGGTAATAGCATGTATCATCGTATCAGCATATACGTGTTAAAATCTTAATTTGAATTCCGTTCATTAGCTGTGACTTTCGTATCATCATGTCAGTCGATGGATCCATCTACGTGTAACCGCGGTACCCGACGGCGAGGATCATCAGCGACGGCATTACCCGCCCACTGAGTCCGGGCCTTACATGTCATCGTGTCATCGTGTTAGTCACAACTAAATCACTTCCTTCAAAACGTGTCATCATATTCATCACTTAATAAAAACATGCATATACATAATTTTTCCTTTAAACCAAGCATGCACCGTATTTATCATACTTGCGTAAAAACCGTAAACATGATGCATAATCATTTAAAATATCTTAATTTGTGCTCAGGGCGCTGACTTGACCAAAATCTCACCCCGGGTGCAAAATGACCATTTTGCCCCTGGAAACCCAAAAATTATCGTTTCACATCTGGACCTCTAAAATTGACCCAAAGGTTACCAAACTCCTTAAAATGTCCCAAAACATTTTTAAAAGCATTCCTAGACGTAAACTTGAGCCAAAATCCGAACTTAACCGATTTGTTTTAAAACTTGGACCGAGGTCCCGGTTTTAAACCGAATCGACCCGAAACTTAACCGAATTTTTCCCAAATTTTTATCATATCTTAAAAACACAATAATGCTCCTAAACTTATTCACCAGACCCAAAATCTCACATATGATAATTCCAGAAACTTATCAAATTCTCTGCCTTCCCTTATTTGGCACCCTCGTGCACTCCCTTTCCCAAAAGCTCACGCCCACTAGCCTAACCCGAAGCACCAGCCATATACCAGCCTACCATGGACCTTGACCAGACCCTAAGGAGCCTATTGAACCATCACAACCAGCCCCATGTACGCTCATAACAGCTAGGAGCCGAGAATCACCGCGGCTCACCCCTCTTCACTTGACTCAAGCGATCTTTCCGTCAACTCCGACACAGTTTGAGCCATTCCAATCCCCAACTCAGACCCACCAGGATCTGGTCCAGGGCTGGAGTACGCCCTCGCGTGGCCAGAACCACGAAAGGCACTATCGAACACTCTCTCTCGCACAACCACCAAAAATTCGATCGGCCCTCACAAACCCACCGATCTCGACCAAGCTTCCAACTCCATCACCTAAACTCCATTGATCACAACCTGTTCAGCCCCCTTACATCATGATATAGCAGCCCCTTGCACAAACGCAGAAAAACCATGAGCAACACAATACATGATGCGATAAAATGGTGCCAACCCGAAAGATTAATCGTGCTCTTGAATAGATCAAAAGATTTCGTAAGAAATGCACACACAACATTAATATGACGTGCATGATGCAAAGAAAGAAGTAACAAGCGTGCCTTGGTGATTATTTAAGAGCAAATGATCGAGGAACACACGGCCTAGAGGAGGAATTTTTTTTGCTTGAAATGAAATGGTGACACCGAGACCTTTAGCTGATGCACTTCACGAAGATGATGACTGATTGGAGGGGATGGGCGGCTATTGAAACGTAAATAGGTTTAGTGGGGAGTTAAGGGAAATATTTAAGTGCTAATTATATGGTTAATGATGTGGCCGTGTCCCTTGAGTTTGTTGTTGTCAAAAACCGAGGAAATCCTGAAAGGATTTGTGCATATCGGCTGTGGGGGTTACGGGGAGGTTAAGGGGTGGAAAGAGGTTTAATTGTTATGTTAATTAAAAAGATTAAAGGCTCTAATCTTTCTAATTAAGGTTTAAAATAATATTTAAGTCCATTGAATTTAAAAGTTGGCTTGTTAAATTCAAATACACTCCCGAAAAATATTTTGTTTTGGAAAGATTTTGAAAATATTAGCCGAACCCTTAAAAAGTCTCCCGATTTGATAAAATTTGCGTACCGATAAAAATTAAAATCCTGCGGGTAAAAATAACCAAAAATTACCATTTTTGAAAAATACACTTAAAAACACCTTATATTAATTAATAAAATTAAATCATGTAATTAAGATAATTTTCTTGAAAATCCTCCGGTGTTCGTTCCTCGTTTGAGCGTGAAATGCATCTAAAAACCCTAATGCATAAACTTTTAAAATTTCNCTTCGTTCCTCGTTTGAGCGTGAAATGCATCTAAAAACCATAATGCATAAACTTTTAAAATTTCATGAATTAAATCCTATCATGCATGAATTATGCATAAAATGCATAAAAATAAATAAACACAAACTAATAAAATAAACATGCATTTTATGCTTTAAAAGAATTTAATAAAATACCAAAGAAATTTAATAATTTGCATGCATGTAGTTAACGTGGACCTTCAAATTTTCAGGACGTTACAACCATCTCTGGTCCTCTGATAACTTGGATTACATGTCATTGTCCACACAAAAAGACAACAATAGCCCCCTTTGGGGTTGAGCAAACGTTCCGTGTGTAACAACCATAATAAATACAGCATGTATCTACACAATAATATATGATATGCAATGCATACATGTCGTGGAGATATCAGGTCAAATGTCCATCTACTGAGCATGTATCAGAAACAATCGAATCGCTATCAAATCAATGCTTGAACATGCACACTTGCCTCAGTCAAGTATAAGAGAATATTCGTATGATAGTGTCGGAAAAGTACCGTCAAATCCCAAATCTCAACCAATCAATCATAGTGGACCACGGATAATTATGTTTTCACTGTCACATAATGCCAAACATAATATTATGCTCAAAACCCCAGAATCAAAATCCAATGATATAAAGGTATTCATATCATATATCGATATATGTATAAAATGATGTGTGTTAACAAAATTTTTATTTTGTATACCGAGCTACAAATCATGAATGTCATGTATGCTACATCAACTCAAAAAATAAGGCATATAGACATATATAATTTCAGTCAAATCAATCAATCATATATAATATAACACAATTACATGTCGTATGTTACTCGACCGCAATATACATCAATTCCTCGTCCTAGTTTACTATACCTCTATCTGATATTAGGATTTCAATACAGAATATCAATCTACATAATCAAAATATTCATTTCAATCGATGAATTCATTCAAATGCAATTCTAATAACATATTTGAATGTATCAATTTATTCTACACTATTCATTTTAACCTTTACATCATTAAGATAATTATATCGCATTATAAATTATGATAACTCATTGTTATACAATCATTAACATACATCTATTCATTTATAATAAACATTTCAAGTTCCAGAATTGTTTTGAAACTTGAAAATTCAATTCCTGTTGTTGTCCGGAAGAAGTTTTGCAAAGTTTGGTGCATAGGTGTGCGACTTCCTGCACGGGTGCACGCATTTTTCTGTCCAAAACTCTATTTTTCACTTTGACTTAGCAAAAGTCATCAACATGAAAGTTGTAAATCTATGTCTTGGCTTTCATTTGTCATTAACCTCACTCAATTTTAAAATCGGAAACGACAGTTATACTCATTCTCCTAAAATGTGTAAGTACAAGAACTTCAATGCATACGACACATTTCGGGGTGATTTTGCCCCTATTTTCAAATATATTTGATCAAAACTCAAAACATAAATATTTTAGTACTATGTATTAGCTTTCTAATGAAATTAGTTTAATATAATTTGAAATAATACTCAGATTATTATGTTAGAAACTGTCACGTGTGTCGCTTCTTCATTGTGGTTCACCGTACTTTTCAGATATAAATCAATTATTAATACAATAATTCATTATCACAACATATTTTCTCACTTTCATCATCAATTATATGGATCAAGATCCTCTGCTATGGTTCTCCCACAGCAGAAATGCAATGCACTATTAAAAAAAACTTATTTTTTTAAAAAATTGATATTTTTATATTTTAATTATTTCAAAATCAAAATTATATTTTTTAAAACTTTAAAAAATGTCTTTTGAAAAACTATTTTCTTTTTTTTTTGCATTGTTAATTTTTCTCATTCCTTTTTAAAATTTTAAATCCAAAAAAAAAAATTTTTCTTTCTTAGATATTTAAGAAATAATCCAATTTTCCAAAAAAATATTAAAAAAAATTTAAAAAAGACTAAGTGTTTGAACAAGAAAAATTATACAAGATAATTTTTTTTATATCGTATCAATTTTTTGGTATTATTTTTAATTGTTCGATACGTTCAACCTTTTAAAATTTTTCGTACATTTTTTTAATAGGATTATTTCTTATATCCTTAAATATATATATATATATATATATATATTTCATGTATTTAGACGTTAATTTTATTTTTCTTACAGATATGTGATTAATAAAATTTTAACTTTTAAATAAAAAATTAACAAGATAAAAAAGAAAAAAATAGTTTTTTTTAAAAAGAACTATAATATTAAAAAAATTGAAAGTACCGTCATTTTTTCTAGTTCGTTCGGAATCACAAATTTATAACAAAAAATTAAATTTTTATTAACATTTTTTTTAAAAAAGAGTGGAAAAAATTATAAAAAAAAAAAGTAATAAGAGAGACATCATTTTACCCTCACAATAAATATTTGTAACCAAAAATAAAATTATAACTTTAAATTGGATTATTAATCACATATTTTAATACAAAACATATAATTTTGATTTTGAAATAATTAAAATATAAAAATATCAATTTTTTAAAAAATAAGTTTTTTTTTTCTAATAGTGCATAGCACCCTCTGTCTGCTGTGGGAGAACCCACAGCAGAGGATCTTGATCCCAATTATATACTTTATATACTCAATAATATGACAAATATCATGAATTGTCGATAATCAAATACGATTTACGATAATACGATGAGAGATATTTACAAAACAAACATGCAAAAATATTGTCTGAATATTTTAAATAATCATTCATTCTCATCAGGTGTATCAAACATCTGTAAATGGAAACAAGCTGTGCAGACCTTGAGATTTAAGTCAATAGTTGAGAATTAAATTCGGCAGCTTAGCTCCCATTGATTAAATAAGTTATATATAGAAATAGGTTAAAAACAGCATAGCATAGCAAAGTTTTCCATTCAGAGAGGTCATACGTACTAGCCAATAACCGATAACGTAACACATTTCCCATTGATCTCCTCGCAAAGATAATGGCAAGAGGAGCAGCAGCAGAAGGGAAGAAAATGAGGTAGAAGAAGAAGATAAGGTACATGTCTTGTCTTCTATACTCAAAATAACAGGCTAACAGCAACTTTGGCATGTAACCCACCTCAAAAAATTGTGTAATATAATATTCGATGGTAAAAATTAATAATTATTTAGTTTACCATAGTTTGATGTGATAATATATGTTTTTTTATGGATTTGCAGAGGGGAAGAGGAAGTGGATTTTTCTAAAACCAATTTGTCAAGAAACGACTATACAAGATAAAGTTTCAGAATTTACAAGATGTCCAATTCAAAATGGCGAAAATTCAGCCAAAAAACAAGCATTGGAGAGCCGAGTACACGATCAAAGGCGTGCAATTGCTGCGGCCATGGCGACTACCGCTGCTGCTAAGGCTGCAGTGGCAACAGCACAAGCCGCTGTAGAGATTATTAGGCGCACAAAACCGACTTTTCTCTTGGCTGATACTAGAGAACGAAGTGCTGCTGCTCTTGTGATTCAAACAGTCTTCAGAGGTTATCTGGTAGTTTTCTTGTTTTCATATTCAGGCAAGCTTCTTTGATTCTCTTCAAGTTCTTGGACATCTATCGGCCGTATGAGTGAGGCCCATTTGAATTTTACTGTAGAATCGGTTTCTTGGTCTTTTGATTCGGTAATTCCAAATGCTGGTTATTAATATTGAGAACATTGGCTAGTTAGTTTCGATTTCGATCACTTTTCGTCATAAAACTGACTGAGCCAAATTGTTTTATATGCATATTTCGATTCAGCTATCGATTTCGTCGGTTTAGTTAGTTTGATCTTGATAGAAAAATATTTCATAGGTCCTTTCGTCAAATTCTCTGTTGATTAAAAAAATTAGTTCAATTACTTTGATTGAATGCTACCTGTACTAACTGATGTACGCAGATCTAGCGTGGAGTCAGACAGGGCAGATACAAAAAAAAAAAAAAAAAAAAAAATTTATCTCATGTTGAATGTCGCCACCGTGTACTCAGGCAAGGAGAGCCTTCTTTGCATTGAAGGGAATTGTGAAGCTGCAAGCTCTAGTGAGGGGACACAACATCCGGAAACGAGCGAAAGATGACTCTACGGTGCATCGAATCTATAGTCCGATACAAGCTGGAGTATGCGAAGAACGCAGGAGGTTATCATTTGAAGGAACAAGGCCAGGCTCCATGTTCTACCTGGCCCAGAGTATCCATGCATTTGTTAGTACTAAAACCATAGCCGCGAAAGCGAACATGATACGGACTTGCAGATAATGGCGAAACGATAATTCCCATAATCGTGCTTTCCTGTTTTAATTCTCTTACCGGGCTTTGGAAATCTTGAATATTGTAGTCTATAAGTGATTCACATAGTCATCCATGGACACAGTTGGAAATCCAGGCTCTGATTCGAATCACGTCCACAGAATGATTAGCGCAAGTACCGAAAACTCGGTCCTTGTTCCTCGACCAAACTTTATGGCCGCCAACGCGTCAGCCATGGCTCGAGTGAGATCACACAGCGTGCCAAAGCTGAGGTCCTTGAGCCCAAATAGAGATTTTTCGGTAAAGAAACGACTGCCTTTTTTAGGAGGAGACAACGTAGATCATCTTGAACGGCACCAACGATAATGTTCCATCATTGGTACCCAATCATCGTTAGATCAAGTGAAGACTGCATGGTTTTATGTTACTACCAACTATTCCTCTTCCACTCTCAATCTTGTAGGTTTCTTTTCTTTGGATCGGTAAGTTTTTATTTCACACACGGTTGTCGGATTTGCATCATTTAGAAAACATAAAAAAAGAAAAAACTAAAGTATCTCTTGTACACGAGTTTTAATCAATATTCCAATTACAAGCACGCCAAGCATTTCTATTCGTGATTGAGAAAACTTGTGCTAAATGAATATGTTGAGGACCTCAATATCATCAGGAGCTGCTTAGCAACTATCATCTTACGGGACGAATCAAGAGACTGAGCTGCGATGCTCTTACATGAGGCGAGCTAATGAGCTCTCATGCATATGCTAGGGCCAAGCTGAGCAACTCAATATCGCAAGGGTAATCCACGGACGACCCTCGTGTATAAGAGTTGAAGACTAATAAGCTCTCGTACACAAGGGTCTAGCCACGGCAAAAATTTTATCAAGGTAGGCAAGAAAAACAATCATAAACCTTACCCGACTCGTACACAAGGGCCCAAGCAGCGCAACTCTGACACAGGTGCAGAGCTGAGAAGGGAATTCGTAAGTTACTAGCCGAGGAGCTCAACATCACTCACAGCTCTCCTAATGAATTTGTTAATAAATTCTTAGAAAATACAAGTGTTGTTTGAATGTCATATCATATAATATTAGGTCGCCAGTAGATTAAAATGTTGTGTCCGCCCGCTCGTCTATTACAAAAAACTTCGCATTAGAGGAAATACGAAGTTTCACGAAGCACATCAAGCAAGTGGATCAAACCCTTCATCAATGCAATGAACAACAAAGAAAAGAATCCCAAAATAACACCAATTAATGAGTAAATAACTTCAAAAAGAACTACAAAAATATAGAAACCAATTTCAAGAACTGGGAGAAACGGTATTTTCATAGCTTCTTACGACTCTAACTGAACCATTGGAATGCATATTCCAAGGAAGGCGCAGTACCTGCTGGGCTATTGCAAACACTATTCTCCGATTGTGAGAACAATGTCCGATGAAGAACCCCCGATGGGGATGAAACTGTTGTAGCTGTGGTGTGAACAGAATCATAGGGAGAAGCTGGATTCGAGCCCTCGACCCCAGTCACTAATGGCTGCAAAGCTTCTCCAAGTGGCCCTCCACGAGAAAATGGTAACCATCGTCGGTCGGCGACATAACAATCATCGGAATATTTAAGACCATGTTCGATTTCAAACTTGCTAGTTTCTCCATCCAACACATTTCCAGAAGCCACAGCCATGGATAAATTAAGTGAAGGGGACAAATTCCCCTGATGGAGGGGCACAGGGCAGGATGTGGCATTGCAATTTTTACTGCTTTCGTAATCCATTGACCAAGCATTAACGACTCCAGTCTGTGCCTGGAAATTTAGGTAAGAGAATGGACTTGAAGTCTCGACACAATCTTGATGAAAAATGGGACTGGGGCTGCAAGTGGAGAACTCATTTGTCAATAAATCCAGATTTGCTTTCGTCATCAAGTGTCGCCAATTATTCTCAGTCGATTCGAATTCCATCATCGAGCCAGCATCCCTTTAATGCACAAGTGAAATCAATGAGTACACAGACAAACACACATGCAAACAAGGGCGAGCCTCAATTTCCCGTGTGATCTGAATCATCATTTGATAAAATGCAAGTTCTGTCATCTCATACGAACGAAAATTCAAACAAGGCAGGCAAGGGGGTTCAACTAGGTTAATAATTAGTTTTAAAATGTAAGTTTCGTCGTTCAAAACATATTAACGTCATCCATTCACTTCAAGATTCTCCAAAAGCATATACCAATTGCCAAATACTAAACAAACCTGTCAGATTCTATAGGATTGAACAAGAGATGGGGTTCATTTTTAGTCGAAATCTGGTGGGTTGCAGCGCTATAGGCTTGAAGCGTGGGCAGAGGGCCTCGTTCAAGCCGCGATTTCTTGCGAATTTCGCCATTGTTTCGAACTTCCACAGGCTTTCTTGAACGCAAACGACCCTTGTGCAGGTGACGTTCACAGTACTTCTGCAGCGGCGCCACGTCTTTTGAACACCTCCATTTCTTGCCATCTGTTCGCTTACACCTCCCTGGCTCCGGATCTCTATTCTTGAAACATCTGGCATTATATAGTTCTCCGCCACTCACTGCCGTAAAAAATCACGAAAAGATTTAAATTGAAGAAAACCCACATCAAATCAGACATAAAAACAGGAGAAACACAAAAAATTACAGTTAATGGTAGGGTCTGAAGCTGGAGCAGGAAAATTTAGTGAAAGCGGATACAGAAGATCACGAGGCAGAGGCAGAGGCAGAGGCAGAGAGGCCGTCAAGTATTTAAATATCATAGCTTGTCTTTCAAGCTCTTTCCATTGAGCAGATGTAAAAGCTAGTCCCACACTCGAAGCCATTACTCCTGCACCAACAGTTCGTTCATAATTTGATAAAGATTCGATTAAAAAATTTCCATGAAAAAAAAGAAAAATAAAGTTATTTTACCCGAAGAACCGGATGCTGCTGTGGAATTCAAAGAGGGAAAAAAGTCAAATATCTGCAAATTAGTCAGTTTATAACCTGCTGCAGAGCTACCAACACATGAAGCTGAGGCACCATTACTGTATATATAGCCCAACACCTCGTTCGAACCGTCGCCGCCATCGTCATTACCCCCACCAAGTGAGCGGCGGTTCAGATTTTCCAGATTACGACGAACCATCATGCAAATCTTGGAAGGGAACGATTCGATACTCTGCAAATTCTTCAAACAAAAAGCATCACTATCGGGTGATGATCTCTTGTCCGTTTTGTAAATTGTACGAACCTTTAGAACAACACATTCTCCAAACAGGAAATAACATTATTTTTCTAATATATCATAAAAAAAACCCATATTAATTAAAAAACAAAAACAAAATCAATCAAACAACGAAGAACAACAAATAAGCCTTACTCACCTTCGGAATTTTACCCACAACCGCAGGAAAAAACAGATTATTCACATATCACAGAATCACTAACCCGATTCAAACAAATAAACAACACACAAACAAAAGGAAATAAAGAATCCACCTTGAATAATCAATATTCTACTGGGATTTCAAGGTACAAATGCAACCACTGAAATCTAATGAGCGTGTGTCAAAAAGCACTAGAAAAATAGGTTTAATTTGTGGGTTTGACCTTGGAATTTAATAGTAATTGTTTTACCGCCATTCTCGCCCTTTGGTGTACCTCCATGCTTCCAACATTCGCACCGCATCGGGACAAGATAAGACACGACACGACATGCAATGCACAATATATAATAAATATAAATTTTCATATATTATTATTAATAGTAAATAAAAACCATTATCTTTCTCTTGTAATTGCCTTATCCATAGTTTTTATGGGCAGATAAAGGCAGGCGTACCATACTATATTCGTAAATTTATTTTTACAAGTTTCGGAATAAAATTTTGGCTTGTTTATTTTATTTTCCGGACGCTGACTAAAAATAAAAAGAGTAAGTTTTTTTGTGAGACGATCTCATAAATTTTTATCTGTGAGACGGGTTAATCATACCGATATTCACAGTAAAAAGTAATACTCTTAATATAAAAAGTAATACTTTTTCATGGATGACTCAAATAAGAGATTCGACCCACGAAATTGATCTGTGAAACCGTCTCACAAGAGTTTTTGTGAAATAAAAACAGGAATATTTGATTATATTTTTAGTACTTTGAAATTTTACTTTTTCTAATTACTTATGTGCTTATGTTTTATAACAAGACAACTTTTATTGTGATATCATGTCATTTTAATATTTTTTTTGATTGTTTAAACTTTTCAGTATGAAAAATATTTTAATTTTTCATAATAGAATTAACTTTAAATATACATCTTAAAAAAATTTATGAGATGAATTTCAAAATTAAAACTTCATACATATTCATAAAATCATATTCTCTAAAACAAGTGTATGTATATATATTGTATATATAAAAGTATATAAATTTTTTTTTTACTAAAACTATTTTATTAAATAATGCGGTTGCTTTCAACTAGAGAATAAATAGTTTGGCCCTTCCAACAGTGTTTGTAGTGCTGTCTTTTCAATCTCGATATGCATTATTGGTTTCTTTCATTTTTCTTTATATTATCATATTCTACAACTCTACGAAATTAATTTGATTAATTTATTGCCAATTCAAATGCACTTCCCAAATATATATAAAAATTATATTTAAGAAAAAAATCTAGCACGTCTCGTTCACATGGTGCAAATATTTAATGAAATTTTAATCATTCAATCATTAATATATAATATCAACTTTCGTTAACGTTTAATGGCAGGAGAATTGAATTACGAGAACACTAACTCATCCGGGAATAAGATGAAATATTAAGTAACATAGGTATACTTTATTTATTATGATATGATTAGTAAAGACATTGTATGTAATGTTGACATGTGTATTGAGTGAATAAATCGTAGTCAATTATTCAATTATTATTCATTGAATTGATAAAAATATCATTTTTTTTATTACAACACACGCTGGGAGGGAGATCGAATCCGAACAAGGAGCCAGCTAATCTGACGGGTAAGATTACTGGGCTAAAACCCGATCTGATAAAAATATCATTTATATAGATAACAAAAAATAATGTTTATGTAAAGCTAGAACAAGTATGTAACGATAATCGAACTTGGTGAAAGGAGCAAATAATCGTGCATTTTCTGTACAATGGCGCCATATTCGATCAGCAGCTTGTTCTAGCAATGTACGTCGGATTAATTGTGGACTGCCTATTGTTTGTTTGTCTGCTCCGTCCATAAATGAAGAAGCAAACAGCACTCACCACTCTTTATTGCGAAACATTTCGAAAGTCCAAGTGTGACTGAAACAGAGAATATAGATACTGGACTATATATTTTTGGTTTTTTGCCCCGACTGGATTTTACACAAAGAAGTTGAATTCGTATCTTAATGAAACATGACTTTATTACTCATGAAATTTGCACATACATGTAGCTTAGCATGTGGCATGGGCTAGTCTTATTATAATTTCTAGGAATTTTAGCTGTAAATGCGAATGTGGATCACATGATAAACATTGTTGATGTGACCGGGTAAAAATGTGTGCGAGATGCGTGTGCAATTTCATCGGGTCGGGTTGTGAAAATGATGAGGAGTGAGAGCCTGGCGAGATGTGTCCAAACCTGCAGAGGCTTCTTCTTCCGAGAAAGGCTAGTGGTGACCTGTAAACACGAAGATAACTACGTGAATGAGCGTCGTAAGGATGTCCGGCGTGGTCACTCTGATGCTAAAGTCAGCAGGTGGGTGAGGAAAAAGTCATGCAACAGAGAGAAATGCTATAGAAATGGTGTATATTTTTTTTAGAGCAAAATGATGTGGGCAAAATATATATGTATGAATGAATGTTTCAAATTTGAGCAAATATGATATTTATAGCAAGAAAGTCAACGATGATCTTGTTTTAAGTGTCAATTTACTAATTATGGCAAGATGGTTGCTCATACCTTACTTTCTGACATCAACTTTTCTGAGCCTATTGCCTTGTCAAATGCACGTGTTTTTGACATTATTGATTATCAAGATAAGGTATCTCATACTTGTGTACTCGACTGCGGTACTACTATCGAGGTAACCCAGGTAGAAAGCTATCACTCGGGAACTTGTCTGGAAGCGGGCTTCTGTTAGCCTGGGGAGATGTTGTCTCGAGAATATATTTTCTCGGCTGCTGGTAGTCCGAGTTATATGCCCGACTGCTGGTAGCCTGGAGAATGATGTCTCGGCATATATTTGTTGGTCTATTTGTCGTAATGGCCCAAAACTTTTCATAACATGATACATGACCCGAGATCATATGATACCCATGACCTAGGACTCCCAGGGTATCACCAATTGTGTATTGGAAGGAAAAACCATGATCGTGGTGTTCTTATCTACTTAATTATATGCACATAACATTTTTGGACGAGTTTGGAATAAATCTCCGTTGAGCGATTATATGTTATGACATATCTCGTATGAACACAACGATTCATTGTAATTTTTTAAATAAAAAAAACATCTTTATTTAAAAAAAAAATATTATAAAAACTTGTTTTTGGTAAATATATATTTTATATAATCAATTTATCAAAAATTCTAAAACTAATTTTAAATGATTATATCACTCATAACATTATAAAATTAAAACTATTATAATTAATTAATCATTTCAAAAAAGATTTAGATTTTATTATTATAATATCTAGATCTTTTACGTAAAAATGATATATAGCCAAAAACTTTAGTATATATGCACACTATGGCATTCATTACTTATTCCTAGCGTTGGTTATGAAACTTGCATTTTAGTTATTTTAAAACGATGAAACTTGTAATTTTAGAGAAGCAATGTATGAATGTAAGGACTTCTCGTTCAGCTAGCTATCTATATATTGTCGATTAGGTCCCTCGTGAGACAGTCTCACGGATCTTTAATCGTGAAACGATGTAACTCTGTCCATATTTACAATAAAAAGTAATATTTTTAATGCCGGTCTCACAAAATTGATCAATAAGACCATCTCACAAGAATTTTTGTATATATTGTCTGTGGATTCTCCTCGACACGGCTGCATATTTTGTGGTTTTAAAGACAAGAATACATGATTGATTATGTTCGAATAAAGTGTCATATAATTGTGCTGATTGGGCTGAAGTCCTTGGGCGCTCGCGAACTTTTGGTTGGAGTATAGATAATATATCCACTAAGGTTGTTCAATGGTCGGTTTGTTTCGGTTTTTCAAATTTCTAATCTGAAATCAAACATTTAATTTCAGTTTTATTTTTTCATTACGGTTTGAGAAATATATTTAGTTAATCCATAATCAAACATATCAAGCTTGTGATTTATCTTACAAAACATCCATTTTCGATCGAGTTCACCTCATCTCATGAACATTTCGAGCAGACATATTCAAACATACCACCTAAAATGGGAAAAAAAAAACCAAAAAAATCATAACTCATAGAAAAGATAAATTATCACGTGATAAACACTCGAAATGTGAAAAGAAAACATGAGTTTGAATAGCTTATGATGAAAATAACAAATAACCT
The DNA here is from genome assembly GCF_012295235.1 of Primulina huaijiensis. Classification (NCBI taxonomy): domain Eukaryota; kingdom Viridiplantae; phylum Streptophyta; class Magnoliopsida; order Lamiales; family Gesneriaceae; genus Primulina; species Primulina huaijiensis. The sequence goes on from NC_133313.1 coordinate 18,299,020, forward strand.
TGAGACGAGGGGGTTGGAGGCGTGAAAAGATTAAAAAAAGAAGGAAAAAAACACAAATAAAAATTATTTTTTGACTATTTTATTAATTATTATATATAAAACGGTTGATTCAATTTTTACGATTTTTTAATTTTGAAAAGCGAACCATAAAATCAAAATTGTCAAAAACCGAAATCAGAACTGATACAACCTGAAATTTACAATCAAGCCAGTTTTTTTGGATTTGCGTTCTCTCTCTAATAGATGTGCATAGTTGAATCCATTTGGTGATTTTTGGCTTTCTATTTAAAAATGAAAACAAAAATATTTCTCAACATTTATCCAAAGATTATAGGCAAAAACTTATGTGAGACGGTTTCACGGATCATATTTGTGAGACGGATCTCTTATTTGGGNGTGAAATAAAAACAGGTATATTCGATTATATTTTTAGTACTTTGAAATTTTACTTTTTCTAATTACTTATGTGCTTATGTTTTATAACATGACAACTTTTATTATGATATCATGCCATTTTAATATTTTGTTTGATTGTTTAAACTTTTCAGTAATGAAAAATATTTTAATTTTTGATAATATAATTAATTTTAAATATACATCTTAAAAAAATTTATGAGATGAATTTCAAAATTAAAACTTCATACATATTCATAAAATCATATTCTCTAAAACAAGTGTATGTATATATATTGTATATATAAAAGTATATAAATTTTTTTTTTACTAAAACTATTTTATTAAATAATGCGGTTGCTTTCAACTAGAGAATAAATAGTTTGGCCCTTCCAACAGTGTTTGTAGTGCTGTCTTTTCAATCTCGATATGCATTATTGGTTTCTTTCATTTTTCTTTATATTATCATATTCTACAACTCTACGAAATTAATTTGATTAATTTATTGCCAATTCAAATGCACTTCCCAAATATATATAAAAATTATATTTAAGAAAAAAATCTAGCACGTCTCGTTCACATGGTGCAAATATTTAATGAAATTTTAATCATTCAATCATTAATATATAATATCAACTTTCGTTAACGTTTAATGGCAGGAGAATTGAATTACGAGAACACTAACTCATCCGGGAATAAGATGAAATATTAAGTAACATAGGTATACTTTATTTATTATGATATGATTAGTAAAGACATTGTATGTAATGTTGACATGTGTATTGAGTGAATAAATCGTAGTCAATTATTCAATTATTATTCATTGAATTGATAAAAATATCATTTTTTTTATTACAACACACGCTGGGAGGGAGATCGAATCCGAACAAGGAGCCAGCTAATCTGACGGGTAAGATTACTGGGCTAAAACCCGATCTGATAAAAATATCATTTATATAGATAACAAAAAATAATGTTTATGTAAAGCTAGAACAAGTATGTAACGATAATCGAACTTGGTGAAAGGAGCAAATAATCGTGCATTTTCTGTACAATGGCGCCATATTCGATCAGCAGCTTGTTCTAGCAATGTACGTCGGATTAATTGTGGACTGCCTATTGTTTGTTTGTCTGCTCCGTCCATAAATGAAGAAGCAAACAGCACTCACCACTCTTTATTGCGAAACATTTCGAAAGTCCAAGTGTGACTGAAACAGAGAATATAGATACTGGACTATATATTTTTGGTTTTTTGCCCCGACTGGATTTTACACAAAGAAGTTGAATTCGTATCTTAATGAAACATGACTTTATTACTCATGAAATTTGCACATACATGTAGCTTAGCATGTGGCATGGGCTAGTCTTATTATAATTTCTAGGAATTTTAGCTGTAAATGCGAATGTGGATCACATGATAAACATTGTTGATGTGACCGGGTAAAAATGTGTGCGAGATGCGTGTGCAATTTCATCGGGTCGGGTTGTGAAAATGATGAGGAGTGAGAGCCTGGCGAGATGTGTCCAAACCTGCAGAGGCTTCTTCTTCCGAGAAAGGCTAGTGGTGACCTGTAAACACGAAGATAACTACGTGAATGAGCGTCGTAAGGATGTCCGGCGTGGTCACTCTGATGCTAAAGTCAGCAGGTGGGTGAGGAAAAAGTCATGCAACAAAGAGAAATGCTATAGAAATGGTTTATATTTTTTTTAGAGCAAAATGATGTGGGCAAAATATATATGTATGAATGAATGTTTCAAATTTGAGCAAATATGATATTTATAGCAAGAAAGTCAACGATGATCTTGTTTTAAGTGCCAATTTACTAATTATGGCAAGATGGTTGCTCATACCTTACTTTCTGACATCAACTTTTCTGAGCCTATTGCCTTGTCAAATGCACGTGTTTTTGACAGTATTGATTATCAAGATAAGGTATCTCATACTTGTGTACTCGACTGCGGTACTACTATCGAGGTAACCCAAGTAGAAAGCTATCACTCGGGAATTGTCTGGAAGCGGGCTTCTGTTAGCCTGGGGAGATGTTGTCTCGAGAATATATTTTCTCGGCTGCTGGTAGTCCGAGTTATATGCCCGACTGCTGGTAGCCCGGAGAATGATTTCTCGGCATATATTTGTTGGTCTATTTGTCGTAATGGCCCAAAACTTCTCATAACATGATACATGACCCGAGATCATATGATACCCATGACCTAGGACTCCCAGGGTATCACCAATTGTGTGTTGGAAGGAAAAACCATGATCGTGATGTTCTTATCTACTTAATTATATGCACATAACATTTTTGGACGAGTTTGGAATAAATCTCCGTTGAGCGATTATATGTTATGACATATCTCGTATGAACACAACGATTCATTGTAATTTTTTAAATAAAAAAAACATCTTTATTTAAAAAAAAATATTATAAAAACTTGTTTTTGGTAAATATATATTTTATATAATCAATTTATCAAAAATTCTAAAACTAATTTTAAATGATTATATCACTCATAACATTATAAAATTAAAACTATTATAATTAATTAATCATTTCAAAAAAGATTTAGATTTTATTATTATAATATCTAGATCTTTTACGTAAAAATGATATATAGCCAAAAACTTTAGTATATATGCACACTATGGCATTCATTACTTATTCCTAGCGTTGGTTATGAAACTTGCATTTTAGTTATTTTAAAACGATGAAACTTGTAATTTTAGAGAAGCAATGTATGAATGTAAGGACTTCTCGTTCAGCTAGCTATCTATATATTGTCGATTAGGTCCCTCGTGAGACAGTCTCACGGATCTTTAATCGTGAAACGATGTAACTCTGTCCATATTTACAATAAAAAGTAATATTTTTAATGCCGGTCTCACAAAATTGATCAATAAGACCATCTCACAAGAATTTTTGTATATATTGTCTGTGGATTCTCCTCGACACGGCTGCATATTTTGTGGTTTTAAAGACAAGAATACATGATTGATTATGTTCGAATAAAGTGTCATATAATTGTGCTGATTGGGCTGAAGTCCTTGGGCGCTCGCGAACTTTTGGTTGGAGTATAGATAATATATCCACTAAGGTTGTTCAATGGTCGGTTTGTTTCGGTTTTTCAAATTTCTAATCTGAAATCAAACATTTAATTTCAGTTTTATTTTTTCATTACGGTTTGAGAAATATATTTAGTTAATCCATAATCAAACATATCAAGCTTGTGATTTATCTTACAAAACATCCATTTTCGATCGAGTTCACCTCATCTCATGAACATTTCGAGCAGACATATTCAAACATACCACCTAAAATGGGAAAAAAAAAACCAAAAAAATCATAACTCATAGAAAAGATAAATTATCACGTGATAAACACTCGAAATGTGAAAAGAAAACATGAGTTTGAATAGCTTATGATGAAAATAACAAATAACCTTGAGACGAGGGGGTTGGAGGCGTGAAAAGATTAAAAAAAGAAGGAAAAAAACACAAATAAAAATTATTTTTTGACTATTTTATTAATTATTATATATAAAACGGTTGATTCAATTTTTACGATTTTTTAATTTTGAAAAGCGAACCATAAAATCAAAATTGTCAAAAACCGAAATCAGAACTGATACAACCTGAAATTTACAATCAAGCCAGTTTTTTTGGATTTGCGTTCTCTCTCTAATAGATGTGCATAGTTGAATCCATTTGGTGATTTTTGGCTTTCTATTTAAAAATGAAAACAAAAATATTTCTCAACATTTATCCAAAGATTATAGGCAAAAACTTATGTGAGACGGTTTCACGGATCATATTTGTGAGACGGATCTCTTATTTGGGTCATCCATGAAAAAGTATTACTTTTTATGTTAAGAGTATTACTTTTTATTGTGAATATGGGTAGGGTTGACCCGTCTCACAGATTAAGATCCGTGAGACAGTCTCACATGAGACCCACTCAAGATTAAAACTGCTTCTGTTTTCTTTAATAAAAATTATACTTATATAAGTTCTTTAAAAAAAAAACTACTGCTGTATCCAAATTTGTCTTTGAAGCCGGCTTTTTGTAAAGTTGGCGCTCAAGATTCACCATCATAGAAAATTCAAGTTACTTGTCCGGCAATCAGTTCGTTATTTTTCCAGTTTGCAGCATTGTGTTTGTTTTAAACTCGGCCTTTCATTTTCCAAATCAGAACCACGGGACGAGAAAATATTTTGATCCTAGACTGAAAGAATCGATAAACAATATTAAATTATATTTTGTGGAAGACGAACCACCAATATCTCCCATATGAATCTCACTCCCCTCAGTATCTATTTGTTGGAGATGAAGATTTTTGTGCAGAGAGAAGCCCCTGTGAGACGGCTATGAAATATGCTCAAAGAAATTGGCTAAAAAATGGGTTGAAAAATTTACTAAGTTGAAAATATAAGACTAAAATTTAATATAAAAATCTCAATCCATATTATTAGTTTAGCCCAAAAATATAACCTGGGCTGGAGCCACCCCAGCCTTTGGTTCCCTCAACCACCCAAAATGTCCGGAGGAGGACAGAGTACACAACACGGGCTTATTTGGAGGGAGGGGGCTGAAAACTATACACCAAGAATCGATTAAACCATTTACTTGCATAACATATACATGTCGCTAGTGACCAAAAACGTTCTGATTAAGCTAATCAAATCTGAACTCGCGGCCGAGCCAACGATCAGCCACTAACAAGTCACGCAGACCGGAGAATGGTCATCTGGGAGCAACTTAGGCCAGGATAAAAAAAATGGTTCGGACAAATATCTCAATGATGCAGACCAATCAAATAAACCATAAAAGATTGCATTCCCCACTCGTTTGTTCAAAACCAAACCCGCCACCAGCTTTGCCCTGCCGAGTCCCACGTCTCATATTTTGAATAAATAGCCAAGGTCCCACCACCATTTCCACACATTTACATATCCTTTCTGGGCCAGAACCAAATGCAAATATCACAATAAACAAATGAAAGATCGCCTCAGCTATTTCTGATTTGCTTTTTGCATTTTTGACTCTTCCTACCTGTCGTCGCCCTTTCAAACTTCCATTGACGTGTGCAGAAGAATTTGAATACCCCACTCCCACTGTGTGGCAATAAATATGATTGGTATACTTAATGCCTTCAATACTGCCAAAACTAACTCTATGTGACAGTTAGTGGCAACCATCGTGGTCGACCAGTAAGGCAGTTCATTCTCTCCCAAAAGATCTTTCGGTTGAAACAAGATACCAAATTATCTGTGGCGATTTTTGTGCAGATTCCAATTGTCGCCCCATGAGACGACCAACTTCCTCTAAGCATGCAATGCATTAATAGTGGAGATATGGTTTAAGTCTTCCCCTTAAGGCAGTTATCACCCTACACGAGTGAGGCGAAGGGATGTTGTTCTCTCGATCAACGAGAGCTTTAGTTTCGTCTAGTGCCATCAGTTCTAAATCAACAAGAGACCTTGTGTTTAACAGGGAACTGGTAACCCGTAATTACGAAAAGATCTGATTTTTCCATCCCAACCTGCAGTAACAAGGACTAGACCCCATGCGTGAGAACTGGATGAAGTACTCTGGCAACAAGCCTTGAGAAGTTTGTACTGAGACTTACACATTGAAGACATCATATCGTGAGGATAAGACACTGGTAGCTTTTCCTCGGGCCAAGTCGTGGATCCCTTTGGGTTGGAATCTAGGAAAAATTCTTGGTCTCCAGAAGAGAAATAAGCAGATAGTGAAAAGGGTAATGAATTTCTAAAAATCTCATATTTTCTTGATTTTAACTCATTTTCTGAGTTCCCTATTTTCAAGCCAGGCCAGGGTATGACAACTGAGGCATCCGAGGAGAAACACTCAAATGATCCTATGGATTTTGGTTGTGACAAAGAATTTGAAACCGGATCAGTGTAGTTCCACATATAAACATTTGAATCCTCAGAAGCCGAGACAATGTGTTTCCCATCTGATGTAAATGAAGCAGAAACCTGGTTCCCACCATTTCGAATACCTTGTTACAGAGAAACTGAGTTCATTTTTGAGTCATGGAGTAAAGAAGAACCTATAGAGGAATCAAAATGCACCTTTGTACTTCCTGATCACATCCATACCATCAAGTACTCTAACCTGTGAATTTGCACAAGTTACCAACACTTTGCTTGGGTCGTGTGGTAAAAACTGTATCCACAGAACAACAAAATTAGAAAGAATGTACTCGAAAATTTCTCAAAAATGGGTAAATATTCTACTGAATGCATCAACAATAACCTGGAAGCCGGTTACCCTTTTGCAGGGTGACTTTTTCTTTCTGGCCAAGCACATCTGAGTTTCAAACTGCAAGCGATTATCTGATATATTTAACACAAATTCAAAAAAAATGGTGATTCTGTGACACCATATCACCCTTCTTCCCACGGGAATACAAAATAAAAAACAAGAAAAGAGAGGATTGAAACTGGAATTGCAAAAAAGGGAAACATTTCATGAATTCATTTTAAAGCACCTGATATGTTGAAAAACTGACAGGTTCCTGTAACGAAGCCAATTACACCACCCTGCATAAGAATCAAAGAAATGCTTAGTTGATGTACTTTACGATTACAAACTGAAAAGTATTACTGATATACCAAGAGCAGAATGACAAACAGGGTCAGTTGCCTACCTCCCTTCTAAAATTTTCCATGTGTTTCGTTTCACGTTATTATATAAAAGAGAAAAATATATTTGCACCCTCTATTCTGCTGGTTTGGATCTGGTGCTGTGTACAGTAGAGGATCCAAACCCCCTATTCTACCAAGGAACAGACCTGTCCATCAGGGCGATAAGAAATGGCGGTTATTATCTCCTTCGTTTCAGTCCAATCAACAACTTGACAGCCAGTTATTGTCCAAATCCGAACTTTTCCATCGATTGAACCGCTAATGAAGTAATCATCGTTCAAAGGGTTAAACTGAATGCAAGTCACTGCATAGTATTCAATTTGTTTTTTTGCAAAAGATATCAGTTCAAATCTAAATTCAAGTTTTTGTGATTCCCCAAACGAAGTATTTATCAGCACGTACCGTAATTATTATGCGAGAAGACTTTGAGGCAATGATCGACTCCTACTCGCCATAACCGAACAGTTTTGTCAATTGATGCTGAGAGGAGACACTGCAAGCAAAAAAAAGATGTTAATTGAATGCAACTAGTATCAAATATATCAAATTTTTTTAAAAAAAAAAACTACTATCAAATATATCACAATAAATTTGCACAATTTAAGTATATATACATCATTCTTTGACCAAGAAAGATCCAAGATCTCCCCTTCGTGTCCTTGGAACAAATGCAAGGGCTTCTCAAGAATTCGAAAAACCTTAGGAGGAAAGACGATACAAGCTGAATCCTGTGTTCTCCTCAAACACTTGGATTCATGAATATTATATTTTTGCAAAGGTCCCAATTCAGATTCATTGTTAACCAAGAAGTATACACATGACGGGTCTGCATCTGGAATATCAATTAAATCTGATCTATCATCTTCCACGACTAGCCAGACTCGCACAAACTTGTCTTCTCCTGCACTGGCCAGGAACTTACCATTGTGACTAAATTTCATAGCTAGTATCGGACCCTCATGGGCTGGTATGTCTTGTCCTGTGAAAAGAGCTGAGAGTTTCTTCATCCTTCTTCGAGAATATCGAACCTTCACCCTCCGAATCCTAGTTTCTTCGACTCGGCTATCATCATTCGATCGCATATTATCATCGTTCACAGCACTACACTTCATGCAAGAAATGGACCGCAATCTATTCAATAACCTATCTTTCAACTTATCCGTCCCATTAACAAACAGTTCTTTCTCCACCAACTGCTGAAGGGACAGAGACGATTGCGACTCGTTTTTCTCATTTTCCACTAATCCAGTTACATTACATGCTCTCTCACTACCATTGTCACTTCTAGCATCAAATAAATCCACCTTCATAGACGAGTCCACATCATTGTAAGACCAAATTGAAGCAGAAGAATGGCAAGAAGAAAGCCGGTTTTCGGTGCTCGGTGGTGTCTGCTGGACAGCTCCACTATTCTCCATGATTCTACCAGCATCTTCTTTAAAGAAATCGTCTCCTTCCAATCCATCTGAGCTCAATCCCATCCATCTAATGAATTTCCTACGGCGTTCCGTCACACTCTGAGGACTATTAACCCACACATCATATTCCCAATTCTTAAAACTATGGCAATCATCAAGAAAACTAGATGCCAACGAAACGTTCTCCACGGCGTCAAAAAATTGCAATTCTTCCGCATGACGGCTCAAGTAGTCCATATTTCCTTCAGTTCAAAACCCATTAATCAACTAAAATCCAACTAAAGAATCAAGCTTTCGGGCCTAGGAACTCAGCGTGCTTCCACCTTTCCAAGACCAAAACCTTGAATAGCAAAGAAAGCAAAATAAATGCCGAGAAAACAACTGAGTTCGGGAAAAAAAATCAAATATCAGCACCATTATCAGTGTTTAAGGAAATAAAAATACCAATCCTGAATGAATATATAAAAAAAACAAATTTTGCTGATAAAAGAAATGTATCCAAAATGGATCGCAATCCTCGCCCATTGAACTGGTCTACCACATGAGTACCCAGTTACCTTCCCACAATAAAAAAAAAAAAGATTTTTTTCTTACCCATATCCACACATTTATCCTAGACTTGAAAATAAAACCCATTTTCCTGATTAAAAATCCAAACAAAAACCCATATAAATCCATCAAGTCAAACAAATTCAAACCGAGAATTGATCCCATTTTAATAAAACTGACATAAAAGAAATATTCTAAGCAAAAAGCCAAATTCACCTTCATGTACGTATAAAAAGAGGATTAAACAAATCTCCTAGTGTAAGATTTTCTCACATGGGCGTGATCAGTTTTGTGCCATTATAGCATAGAGATCGAGGGATTGACTTGGGGGCTCTATAAAGAAGAAGCTAAGAGAAGAGTGAACACTTAAAAATTGGAACACAAAGGAAATGGTCATAAATGGAAAGCAGATACTGATATAGCCATATTCTTGAAAATATCATGCTCTGTTTTTCAGTCACGAGTCCATTATACATGTAGTGAAATCGGGTGACACAAAATTGTCATTTTACTCCAAACATGAAACCTATCATTTCACCGTAATTATCACCAAATCAATCCATTTTATGACAATGTTATATGGGATAAAACGCTTGATGTTGTCTCACGTATCATTTGTGGATATAAAAATCCGATATTTTTCTTCCCATTCTTATAAAGATTTCGACATTTTATTACATCGTTCGAGTTACTAGACTTGTAATAAATTTAACACATTATAATTTTTAACCATATTGAAATCTTCCATGGGATTAACACATCGATGATAATAATGATAATAATAATTTTTATTATTGTTGTTGACATTATTATTATTATTATTATTATTATTATTATTATTATTATTATTATTATTATTATTATTAATGATGGTGAATAAAAGTGTACTTTAAGAAAGTGGCGTACAAAAACAATGATTTTGTTAGTTACTTGCATAAATTTGCTCGGTCACATGGGGTGTTCACTAGAATTAGTAGGATCGTTCACTTGTTCCAATTGATCAAAAGTTTTTCATATATTTATTCATTCCTATTATAATCTTAAACGACTTTGTCAAAATTATTTAGCGTCCCATATAAATTAACTCGACATTTTAAAAAAAGACCCACTTTGTTTTTTTCTTGTATAAAAAGACGCAAATTGCTCACAAATCGCTAATCCGGCTATTACCCATTAGCCTGGAGAGTTTGTAAACAAATACATATCCTTAAGTATCATCTTCGATATTGAGATATACGATAAGACCTATAAGTTGATTCGAGATCTCGCTATTTACGTTTTTGTCTAAAAAGAGTAATATTTCTCGATAAAGTCTGTTGATTAGGCTAATATACACTTTCAATCTCAATCATATAGTGCACGTTTTTTTCGTCAATTCCAAATATATAGTCAATTTTCTACATTTAATGACCTACTTTTACTGATATACTTCTATTTAATGTGTGTAATTATATTCAATTTGTTTTCTCAATATCATTAAATAAAGTGTATTAGGACATTTTTCTTGTATGATTTATTTTTTTAATAACATTCTAAATTTGTGTGAAAAAATAAACGATTATAAAATTGCAAAATGAGTATAACATATTCACTAAAAGGTATTAATTTTTGCCTTTGTGTAACTAAACAAAGACCCCGACAACTATCACCATAAAATTCTCAGGACCTGTTTAATTAAGTTTACTTATAATTTAACTTTTTAAGGTTACGGCATAAATTCCCGAAAAAGATATTTGATATCTTATGAATAGGCACATCAAGACCAGGCTCAAATTGAACTTTGGGTCCCCGGCCTATTCTTATCCAAAGTAGGTGGTCCATGACAAGCACATGTATTCTCCTATAAATGTCAGGTTTGAGTGTCTAACTCATGGATTTTCACTATATTATTTTTCAGCAGCACCCTTAGCTGCTCTTCCCTTATATCCTCAGTCTCTGATTTGAGCGTCGGAGGGACGCTACGCCGGGACACCCTCCCGGCCCCCTTCTAACCGTCTTCTTCGTGATTTCAGGCTCGGAGCAATTTTGAAGCATGTGTCTGGACTAGCTTGCTGAAATCGGACCCTAAATTTTCAGTGAGTATCAGTATTTACTTGCAATGTTTTACGATAGAGGAGAGATTTCACAAATACAAATATACAATAGCATATGAGCAAGATTTATTTGTGATCCAACAAGGTATGCAGCGTTGTGGAAAAATTTTATTGTTAGTTTTGTATATCTGATTATTTGCGACTTTGATTTCAATAATAGTTCGTTGTTTTAATTTTTTTCAACTGTAATCTTATTTCCGATATGACAATGATGTGAAACAAATGCGACGTTAATATGTGTGCACGTACCATCACTTCTGATGGAAAAATAATTAAAATTGTCAAAAATTGAAATGTACACGACTAAAATTGCAATTTCATAACACATCGCAAAAACCAAATATACCATATCAAAATTACAATTTTTCGTTTTAAAATTAAATGGTTATAGGAGTAATTTAGATAATTAAACAGCTGCTGATTAAAATTATTTATGTACAAATACTTAGGATTAGTTTCGATACTGAAATTAATAAAACAAAATTAAAATTGCTTATGAATAGATAGATACGGGACCAATTTTGATAATAATATATAAAATAAATAAATGACCAAAGCTACGACATCCGTGCATGTTTAGAACAAAAAATACAATTTCGACAATACATACAAAAAGTCAAAAACAAATGAATATCAAACGGTTTGAATTTTTTTATATAAAAAACAAATAAAAATTGAGCTTAAGGTAACAAATATTTACAAAAGCTCACGAGGGTTATTTATGTGAGATAATTCAATTTTGTGAAACGTATCTTCAACTAGATCTGATTTATGAAAATATTATTATGTATACTTAAAGTATTAGTTTTCAATTTAAGTATTGATCGGGTTGACTCATCTCACAGAAAAAGATTTGTGAGATCATCCCACCAAAGATCTACTCACCAATATCATATCGGCTAAGCATTCCTATTGAGTCGAATCTTTTGAACCAAAATTTCAAAAATCTATTCTGAAAATAAATGAATCGAAGGAAATCCATAATCTATTACCAAACCAAATATATAAAATTGAAATAAATCGAAGCAGAAAAATAAAAATTATCATAAGAACCAAACTGATAAAAATAACTTTATCAGATACATATATGTTGGTTGGATTTGGCCAGTTAATTAAGTTTTATTGTACTTTTCTACAAACTTGCCGAATGAAAATAATATCGGTAGATCTCGAGTTACAATACTATTAAGTCATGTTGGAATTTTTTTTTAGTTGTTTTTCTCTTGTTTCTGAACAAATAAATAAGCAGCAAGTCGAGACAAAGATGTTCCTTTCTCTGCAAGACGAAATTGTCCGTATGAAATGCTATACGTTGCAGGCAATAGTTCTTAAGATACAGGCTGGAGTAGACACAACTTTCGAAAATAGACACACATTGTTTCGTGTGTTAAAACAATGGGAGGCGCGTTGGGGCGGTATTCTTGGCGCATACCAGCGCGCCTGGTTCTGTCATTAGCTCTAAACTAGCAGGAGGCGCGCTGGGACGGCATTCCGGGTGGTTCTGTCATGTGCTCCAAAACAGCAGCATGTGCGCTGGGGCGCACATATTGTCGCGCACCAGCGCAAGTGCTTCTGTCCGGATACATCTGCGTGCGCTGTAACACGTTCTGGCGCGTACCAGCACGAGTGCTTCTGTCAACAAAATTTATTTTCCAAATAAATTTGATCCAAAAAAATTAATATTATTCAAAGATCGCACCGCACCGCGCCGGCCAACGGCGCGCGTGCGTGTTTCACCGAGACACAACCTATCTGCGTCTTCCCCCTTCTAAAAACTTCTATTACCCCTTGGGGCTCAAACCCTTAGCTCAACTTGGATCTTATATGGGAGACCAATCTTGTCTAATTTTTCAATGTGGAACAACTCTCACTCCATTTTTCATTCATCACTCTTCATTCTTCATTTAATTCTTCATTTATCCAACATATTTCCATTTAGCCATTCTAAAAAATAATAGGTCTTTTGTAAGATGAGTCAATTTTACCCATATTTACAATAATAAATAATAATTTTGACTTAAAAAGTAAAAATGTTTCTGAAAACAAGCATCAATGTACAATTGTTATCACGAGACATTGTGGATTTGAAATGACGTTCATTTTGGTTGTATTTCAAATCCATCATAATCATCATCGCATCTAAATAAATTAAAAAAGAGATGAATTTGAAATCCACCTAATATAAATTCATCTAAGTAATTTCTTTACTTAAAAGTCTTTGGCTATTGCTTTAGGTTTGGAATGCTTGGCACTCGGGTTCCCCATTCTGAAGAGGTATTTATCATAAGATTTTAATAGTATGTTCATTAGAAGATCAATACGGTACAAATCTCATTTCCGAGGCTGTATTTGAATGAATGAATATGATGTTAAATATTTCAAATTCGTAATAACAATTTCATTAATTCGTTTTGGTAAATCCACTTGACCATGAATTTAAAATAATAATAGTTATTTTTTTGAGTAATTGTGCTTGATTTCAAATTTATCCCAACAAGCAGTCGTTTTAAATCATCCCCTCAAATATTCTCTCCAATTCAAATCTTTCAATCCAAACACAATCTTAAAGAACTGACATGAGTGATTTAATTTGGGATTATTGAGAATAATGATATACATACCTAAATATCAGACACGTATTGTATGAGATTTTACGGAAAAACAAGATAATTTCGAAATTTTAAATAATCCTATTTAATTAAGTTTATAGCTAAAACACCACGTTCTGATAAATATATTTATAACAATGTACTCATTATACTTTTTATAGCATATTAAACATCCCAAATCACAAATTTTCGATATAATTTTGTGATTAGTTGCTTATATATGCCTACCGCAAATAACATATTTATTTTAATAATTAGGAGTTTTAGTTTGTTAATTAACTAATAATCCATGAAGGCTTCAGCTTTTTAATTTGAAATTATGGAGGATTTTTAGCAAAATTTGAAAACTAAAAGAATTTGTTTTGTAGTTTAATTTTCCGAAATTCACCTGATATGATTTAATCTCATTAAATATATATAGCAAAAATACAGCATATTTACGTAATTAATAAAAAAAAAAAGGAATATATGACATTTTGAAGTGACACAAACCGTTGGAACCCAAGTACCATTTTTAAAATTATATAATATTGGATTTAGCACTTGAACTTGGTCAAAATCTTTGACATAAATATTTGTGTGAGACGGTCTCACGGATCGTATTTTGTGAGACGAATCTTTTATTTGTGTCATCCATGAAAAAATATTACTTTTTATGCTAAGAATATTACTTTTTATTGTGAATATCGGTAAGGTTGATCTGTCTCACAGATAAAGATTCGTGAGACCGTCTCACAAGAGAGTTACTCAAATCTTGAAAGTATATTATATTAAGTCAAGCTTTCATCTCTAAAAAAAATTACAATAATTTCTTATGACAAAAAATAGATAAATAATTTAGTTATTATTAAATCATGTACTATTTTGTTGGGAACTGAAAAAAAATATATTAAAAAAACTATTATTTTGTCATAAAGAATAAAAACAAAGTATTTTTAATAATAATAAAAAAATAGTCCAGTACTAGCTACCAACCAAGGTGGTGAAAGTGGGCCTTCAATGGTAGAAAGAGGGTTAATAACGATTGGTACCCACTAACCACTTCGTATGGGCTGGCTCATTTTGCTTTTCTTTTTGTACGTATATTGCTATTCAATGCTTCAAGGACAACTAACTTTTTGTATGTATAATATATATATATATATATATATATTTGTTACTATCATTTCATTTTTTTAAAAATCTTTGCCCTGATTACTCGAAATTTAGGTTTTTAATTTATGTCTCATTGATGGAACATCTTTTTGAGTTCTGGTTTGGTCCGATGGTGCACATTTACCTAATCTTCTATCACATTTTCAATGAAAAAGCTAGTGTCGGGTAATTATACTTCAATTTATCCAACCTCATGCACAAAGTTTTGGCGATTCACATCTTTCTTCAAGTAAAGGTACTATTTCTTTACATTATCGTAGTAAGCACAAATGTAACAATCACGTTGTTCCCATTCCTCAAGCATACCTACTTAATTAAACAGTGAAATATATATTATCGAATTCCAATCTTATATTTTTCTTTTCCCCTCTCAATTTTGGTTCATTTTTCGACGTAACATGGACCGGACGTTGATGTGACATTCATATGTACAGTTCCTCCACATCAGCGCCTGATGAAGGACAAAAATTGTGTCAAAAAAAACTAAAATACAAGACGTGACATTAATTTTGACAATACGAAAAACTAAAATTACAAATAAAGAAACATATATATCATGGAAATTGTAATTTTCCCTAAATTTTACCTAGCTTCTACTTAGCTTAAATTGAATCCAACCCACATTTTTCCATGAAAAACAATGAACGTATTATTTTGTAACAATAATAAACCATAACAAAGTAAAAGAAAATGAGCAAACAGTTGTAGTAAATTTTGGTCATTCGATGGCAATAAAAGTGAGGCCCAAAAATACAGGGACCAGTTCATTGGGATTCGAGTTGGGATCAAAATCTAACTTTCTTACATGTAAAAGTGGACTCTTCTACCGGGCTTTGGCCTAAGTGGTCTCATCTACTTTTTTTTTCTGTAAGTGGCTCAAGTTTGAGTCTTCTCCACCCATAGTTTAAGAAATTAAAAAAAAATTGGACTCTTCTCAATTCACAGCCAAATTTTTTTAAAAAAATCGAAAATAATATCTTATTAAGTTAAAATTTGAAATTATTCACTTGAAAAGTTTACAAAATATTTTTTTAAAAAAATATTGTTCTCTTTAAAAAAAAAATTCAAATTAGTATAGATATATCTTGCACGATATTAAGAATGGAATTTGAAAATGGATATATCATAATTTCATATATAATTATGGCAAAAACTCGTGTGCGACGGTCTCACGAGTCGTATTTTGTGAGACAGATATCTTATTTGGATCATCTATGAAAAAATATTACTTTTTATGCCAAGAGAATTGCTTTTTATTGTGAATATCGGTAGGGTTGACCCGTCTCACAGATAAAGATTCGTGAGACCGTCTCACAAGATACCTACTCTATAATTATACCAAAATCAAACTTGTATGTATTGACTAGAAAGGTATATTTGAATGAAATAAATGATTCAGATTAAAACTTCATGATCGATGATTGCCCTAATAAAGCGTGTGTATGCGTAAAACAACTTTCAGGTAGGGTTATCAAAATTGTCATATTTGTACCAATTGCAACAAATAATTTTGTGATTTTATACATCGTGTCGAAATGAACTTTGTATTCTCATTGAAAGCTTACATAGATTTTATATTTCATAAAAAAATTTTATTGACATTTTTGTAATTAAAATTATATAAAAATGATCATATCGCGAGCAAAATGTTACATCTATTATGTGAGTGTCACATCAACGATCGATACAAAATTAGATACACTCGGTGCACACTATATCAAAATTGTATGGAAAAATGATTTGGAATAAAAGAACAAGTTGTTGAGGGGTGATGATTGGGCTTAAAAAGAGAGTGAGAGAGAGAGAGAGAGAGAGAGAGAGAGAGAATTTCAGGTAGGGATATGATTAGAGTAACATGGGCTAATTTGGACCACCCCATACTAATACTTGTGGGTTTACACTCTGCTTTAATGTGGTCCAACAAACGTATCATTTAGAAAATTCGAACATGACACAAGGGCGGGTTTCATCAGTACTTTGGTGTCGTCGATAGGACGACGATTGATTGTTCAACTCACACTCAATCTATTCACCACATAAAAATATAATTAGTGACAAAAAATAGATTATCGATATCTATCAGTCTTATTACAACAATTCATATCTTTTGGTCCAAGTGCGTTTAATATCTTTGAGGCAATCTTAAATTTGTCGTACAAGTCTCCAATCGGACATTCTGTTATATTGTAACATGTACAAAGGTAATTTTTACTGACAAAAACTTATGTGAGACGGTCTCACGGATCGTATTTTGTGAAACTGATATTTTATTTGGATCATCCATGAAAAATTACTACTTTTTATGCTAAGAGTATTACTTTTTATTGTGAATATCGGTAGGATTGACCCGTCTTACAAGAGACCTGTTCATTTTTACTCACTCCTTTTCTGTTGTTCTACTGTGGGAAAAAAAAACGTTTGTTATCCTCTTATGGTACTGTGTATGTATAGATATAATCTTAAAAAATAAGTGGTTTCGGATTAGGTGAAATTTGGGTTGGGCTTTGTTATAGAAACTAATCGACCCAGTCCAAAATATCATTGGACTTTTACTGTATCTTGTTCATATTTTGAAGTTTATATACTACCCAACCAAAATTTAAGCTCGAGTTCGATTGGATCGTACTCGAATTCTAACAAGTTAGATCCATTATATTCGTCCGACAATTATATTTATAATGTTTTTTGACATAATTACTCCACAAGCACCAAGGAACACCATATCACTAAAAACATTAACATATTATACATAACATATCAATACTTTCTTTTTTTGATTACACACGAAGGGAAGGGGACTCGAAGGGTGCCAGCTAATCTGGGCAGGGGTTAGACCAAATGGGCTACAAGCCCGTCTCATAACATATCAATACTTAGAATCTATCATCCATCTCAACTCATCCATTCGGTTACCCAAAAACAAACCTGGAATTTACTCTAATGAATTCCAAACATATACATCCTATGAGAGCTAGAAAATTACTCTTGATACTTCAATTTCTCCATTTCATGAAGGATCGTATATTCTGAAATAGCAAACAGCTTCCCAGGAAAAGCAAAATGGTATCAAGCTACAGAATCTGGCCTTAAGTTTCAAGATAACAAGAAAACTCAGATGGAAAGCGGAAGTCTTAGGGAAGTATAGTCGCCTGCGGTTTATAGAGCTAAAGTATAAAACTAAAATGGTTGGTTTTCAAATGATACACACAGAAATTGGGTGTTACCATGTTAAATATACATATCTTTCACTACGTTTTCTAAATGAAAAATCTATGATCAGGCGCATAAATGTATCTGACTGCCAAGAATTAAAGTTGGGGAGGCAAGAACCATTTCAAATATAAATAATCAAGTTCATCACGTAACTTTCAAGAGAATCACAGAATTTCAAACAAGTGTGCAGCTATATTCGTATTCCCTCATCAAAGTAATCAAACAATGACCAAAAGAAAGTTCAAACAAGTTAACATAAATCAAAACCATTCTCTAAACTTGCACAGAAAATCTGGGAATAATCGATGGATTCTCATAAATAGCATGTAAGAAATAAAGAGTACCGCCACTTCCAGCTTAAAGAAAGGAATGAAGTGTGAAATGAGGAGAAAGCTTTGCAACTTCGTAGATGAAAGACCCTATATACTTCCAGTCGTTGTATAGTTCAAGACACAAAATATCCATGTGCATATTACATGAAGCTCATGTATTTTGTGGGTAATCCAATAATCAAACTTACACAAGGTATGCTTCGTCTCGCATGGCTTCTCCAAACAAACTAATCAGAAAATTCGTTAGCGATGTAATTTGAATCCCATCCACCACACATGATTCATCCTTGTGAAACAGAGATCACAAAAATTGAAACTTGAGTCGAACCTTTCTCTTATTCCACGTGACTATAAAACATGAAGTGATTGTTTATGGTTTTCAACATACACAGATGTATATTCACAAAACTCAAGAGAGTAACTCTAATAAAAAGCAACTGTTCCATTAACGCAGAATAACAATTACAATACTATGCGTATCAAAACTCAAATCTGCAAACGAGATTTTGAAAACCCAGCCAGGCCAAAAGCTCAGAGCGAATCAAAATCAACCCACTTCCAGTAGTGTTTTTTACAAGAAACAGCATCACTACTTGTCCCATTAGAATCTCCATACTCGTTCACTTCCTCGGTAGAAAACTCGCCTTCTGGCAAGCCAGCTACCTCGGCATCTACTGTATGCAATAGGTAACAAGCTGGAAGCCCAGGATACGAGGCCGAAACTCTCTCCTCCACCTTCTTCACGTATGATCCAGGCAAAATTTTTATAATACCACTAAAATTGTTAGAATCTTGATCATCATCAAGATTACCCAAATTAGAATTTACAGATGCCGTGGACTTTATGATGGAGCCCAGCTCCTCTTTCACTGCACGAAAAACAGCGGCCTCAACAGATTCTCCAGGCTTCATTTTCTCAGATAAAGGGCGGGATCGGTACCTGACGGCGCCGTTCGAAAGCTCTTGATGAGATTCGACGAGCATTTTATTGTCACTTCGGATGATGCGGACAATCACAACCTCAACCGTCCGAACCGGCGGGGTGGAATCAGCTAAAGAAGTCTCCCCTTCAGCAATTTCGAGCCAGAGGTTATGAACATTCTTAGTCCCCGGCTTGACACCCCAGGAAGCGAATGAATCGGAGGGTAGCCGCGGCCTGAGCCACTCGGATAGAGACTGCGGCGTGGCGAACGGCGGCGTGGGGTGGCGACTAGGGTTGGGAGGGTTACGCAAAGGGAGGGACATGTTGTGTAATTTCAGATACTTGCGGGGGTTAACTGGGAAAGCGAGCTTGTTATTAGGGACGAAAAAAATCGAGGTTGGTTTGGGGGAAGTGGAGAAAAGGATAAAGAGAGAGAAGGCAGCGAATATGACGTCAGGCAGTGACGAATGATTCTTCAGGTGGTGATGCGCCGGATAAATTGGTTCATGAGGCGGCGGAGGCGGCGGAGGGAGCATCCTCAATTACGGGTGACGAAGGTCGCAGGGAGTCGCATGTTGAATGGATGTCACCAATTTTTGTTTGTGGAATAATAAGAGGTGAGGATTGGAGGTTTGTTTCTGATCAGATATGGGAGGTCTTGGATATTTCGAGACGACTAAGTAATTTTAAAGCATATTTCGAGTTGGAATATTAAGTGATAAGACAAATTGAAGAAAATGATATTTGAAGAATAACTTTGGTCATTCTAAAAATGATTTTTGAGTATTTCCATATCATATAAATTAAAATATGTGGTGACTAAATAATTTACAATAATGTTACTGGCCCGTTTCTCAATAAAATTATTACCAATACTTCTCTACAAATTTACAATAATCCGCGTTACCTCCGAAAATTCCTGTCTAAACGTATTATATTCAGAAATTTCGAATTAACATAGGTGTACATGTATAGGAAGCAATGTATGTTTAAACGGTATCGTTGTTATTAATGATAAACTTTGATTTTCTGTCGGCGACAGTACTAACTCTTCGATATATATCTGGCTGGAACGGCGTCGGTGTTGGAAATTTCATCTAAGACTGAATTTCTCATTAGATCATGACTAGATAACCAAAACAGGTGAGGGCATACCAGGATTTCGGCAGAGATTACTAAACAAATTTTAAACTTATTAATATGTGTTTTTTTGACATAATCCACACCTCAAACCTTGAGCATCTGCATCTTATTTTCCAGGGCAATAGCAATCCAGTCAGGCTGCGCCGCCGACCAGTGAAGCTGATTGATCTCCGAGCCTGCCGAGTACATATACATGGGATCAATCCCGTTCGTCCCAGAAAGAATCGGCAACTCCCAAAGAAAAGCCTGCCCATCGTCCCCACCAGAACATATGTGCCTGCCACTCAGCGGGGCCCAAGCAATTGCATTTACACAACCCTGGTGCCTTTCCAATTCAGCGGCAGCCACTGTAGGATACCTGGTATCCAGTATCACAATCTTATTGCTATTCATCAAGAACGTCGCCATGTACCTCAAATCTTGTTTATTCCAAGCCAACCTCGATAGCGGCGTTTCCGGCTTCGGGCTTTCGTAAAGAATTGTGGAGCGCTCCTTATGCCTTAGATCGAAAAGTCTGACCGATCCGTCTCCTGAAACTGATCCAAAAACTCCTGCCTCGCGCCAGGCAATATCGTACACTTCTTTATCGTGGGAAATCAGTTGGGTTTCCACAACGCCCTTTTCCACATCCCATATGGTGCAGGTAGTGTCCATGCTTGATGTTCCGATTCGATGGGGCTCCACCTCATTCCAATCGAATGAAGTTAAAGGGGCACAGTAGTCGCTAGTTTTGCTGTTGTCGAGTGTAGACATGGGTTCGATTGAAGCATCCCGGATTTCCCAGAGACGTAGGTAGTCGCCGGAGGAAGCAAGGAGGTTGCCAGTAGTTGGTGAGGGGTGAAACATGAGTTTAGTTGCGGGGTAGGGGTGAGGGACCGATAGTGCAGGTATAGGTTTGATGGAATAGCATTCATCGTCGAAGCAGAGAATGTCGACACGGTTGTTGAATTCTTCTACGAAACTCCCGACGGCGATATTGCGGCGGTCGGCGGCGGAAAACGCCATGGCGTAGATGGGAAAGGGTGAGTCATACGTGACGCAGGTTTCGGATCTGAGGTGGGATTCTTGGGTGGAACTACCCATCGGAATGGCTACAAAAAATGAGGAAATTAATGATGGGATCGCTGGGGACGAAGAATCTATTAATTATAACTATTTCACGAAGATTATTCTTCCCATGTAATTTCAAGTCTTCATCACACCATGCTCTGCAGTGGATTTCACACTCATCGAAATTATTCAATGCCGCGTTTCACACTTCAAGAATTTGGCCAGGCGAATTTCTTGCATGCACACCATGCGAATTGATTGGAGTCAAACAAGAATTGCCACTAATTATTTTTTTATTCAATTAAATTCGACTTAAGACCGAATATGAAACGAGTTTGATTAACTTGAACTTTAATCGGATAAACCCCGGTCAATCTTTTATTAACTAGTACTGCATGTTTGTATTATAATTCATTTGATTTATATTTAGATGATGATTAAAATATAATTATAGAACTTAACTTAGAGAGAAAGAAAAAAAAGTGAAAATTGTATGTCAAATGTAAATGAATGAAGTTGTATTTATAGAAAATGAAAAACCTTGAATCAAACTCAATTAATGTCTCATTCACCCGATTGGTTAAAGAGAAATAATTTCGATTGTTACGTATAGAATTCCAATTATTTTATCAATTCTAAATAAGTACTAAACTCATTTGTTTAACAAAAACTCCATTCAAACAACTTTATTAAGCGGAATGTATACATGCACATACACAAATTCAATCATAAAAACACTTGTGCGAGAAGGAAGGCATAATCGACGCGAAACGCGCTCTAACAGTCATTTACGAAGTTCCACAATCAAAGAATTATAAGCACAGGAAACTTTCTGAAATCCTTTAAATCCATCCCCTGGTGCGAGTGCCTCAAATTCCCACCAGGGTTATGGGTCAACATAATCACATCAACATGGACCGTGTTCTTGGTGGGCAATCCGGATAGTCAGGCAGAACTCATTCAACTAATACCACTTTCCCGTGTGCTGGAAGCGCTTCTTGGCATTTCTTCAAGATATTGTGGCAGTCTTCGTCGCTCCAATCGTGACAAATCCACTGCAAGATGCATAGGTGCATGTATGCAAGGTTTTGTGATTTTTATATTCGAGGAGGAAGGGTTGAAAGCATGAATATGTATCTCCTTTTGGCACACTCACAAGCATATCCTCACCAACATGCTCTACACCTGCAAATTTTCTCAGCCTTAATGTCATGTAATATAGTCACAATGCAATTCGATCTCGACAATCAAATGGCCTGGCTAAAACATGTTTGAACTCAACTTGTGTAAAAGAACATAACGTTCGAACAAGATCTCCATTGAGTGAGCATCAATAGGAAGAGATCCAGAACTTTAATTAGTGAGTCAGAGCCGACTTAATGTATGTTTTGGAGAGAGATTATATATTTTCAGAAAAAGAGTTCAAAATTTTCATTCGGATGAACCCTCACAGTCAGCATACGTGCATTTAGTTAAAGAGTAAAAGGAGGAACCTGGATTAGATGGAGCATCTTCAACCTGGGGCAAATCAAAATCGGTGCCCTTGAAAGGGAAAGGTGATCGAGGCCACCAAACCGAGATTCAGCTTATCTTCTAATGATTTTCTAGCCTAGTTTAAGCTCATATAAAATTTTCTATCTTAGGCTTAATGGCATTATTTACCAACCTGAGAGTTCTATCATATCATCCTGTGACAAGTTTTTCTTGCCAAAAGCCCGAGTGAGCTGGTCAAGGTTAAAGGATGGAGAGCGGGTATATCGAGAGTCTCTTCAGCTCTTGAAATACGCCCGTCTCGTCTCCCAGCTGGGACGTCCCAACCAAGCCCTTCTGTCTGCAGTAAAATAAGTTGATGCCACCGGATATAAATATTAAGTCATGTCATTCAATAGGAATTGAACCTAGCTAATACCTATATTTACTTCTGGCAAATAGTTGAGTTTCTATGGACAGAACACGAGAAGTGTGGTTATTTTTTTTTGTCGGGTTTTAGAGGTTAAAGGTACTAACAATTACAACAGAGTCCCTTGCTGCATATCCAAAATATCAGCCCATGAAACCACCCCTCTACATTCTTGTTCTAATCTGGCTTTGGCACTGTCAATCGCCTCAAAACCTCAAAGGGTACCCCCATTTGGAGGGCCAACCTCCTCTGCCTTTTTTCCCCGATGTCGTTTTTACCAAAACAAAGCAGTCATGAAACTGCATTCTAAGTTCTAACTAGACCAGGAGCAATCCCTTTATCTCTGAACAATGCCCATTCAACTTCCTCCCATATGATTGATTCTGCATTTGGACACGTATTGTTATAGAAATCCACTCGAAGCTGAGCTTCAACTTGAGGCCACGCAAGATATAACAATACCAAGATCAAAACTTTTGGTAACATTCCTTTTCTGGTTTTCTCCCAAAAAATCTCAAGCATGTATTTATAAGAAAAACATAATCTCGATGAAGCTTGAAACTGTCTATTTATGTGGTTAAATGTTATGGCCTAGCACAAGTTGCAGTACTGAGGAAACCGATTTCTCCTCAAGACCTGCAGAAAAACTTGCAGAACATTCTAGCAGGAATCTAAGAGATGAAATATTTTAATGATACTATGGTCATATTTTTCAAAGAAATCCTAACTGAAAAGAAAGTTCGTTAAATTACAATAAAGAATAGTGCAGGTGACTTTAATTTTTTCCAAGTCATGGCCTAAATTTCTAGCTCCAATGCCTGATGATCATTAGAGTTGTTTCAAAACTCGCTCTCTTGATTTTATACCTATGAATGCGTGGTCATGACCGGAATGCTTGTGAGCGTAGATCCAGGTATGAATCACAGGCAAATTCATTCAGGATATTCATATACTTTAATTAATCCAGCTATTTTTAATATACAAAGAATATAACATCACAATAATTAATTACTGCATTGTTCTCCAAAGCACGCGCTTAGCTAGTCTTTCGTGTATACACGATGCTTTAATGAAATTCAATTTGAAAGAAGTATTAAGTATATCATTTTTATTGTTGGTTTCATAGAGAATGAGAAGGTAATACAATGACTAATCCCAACTTGATTACAAGTTTATGAATGGAAGTTCAAAATACAATGATAATAACGAAATTTAATAATTTTTAATGACCGTAAAGCAAAAGAGAAAACCATAACGTCAGTCTAAATAATAACCATCCAAGAAAAATATATACAAACCAACTGCCTCAGAAGCCTCTGTAAGCATGCAAATATCACATACTATGTTACAGTAATCACAAAGAAAAAGATCCTGATATGCAATATACACCGATATGCTATTATTTTATTTTTTTTTGAACTGGTGTATATGCCAATATATTCTAATATAATACACAAAGATATTATCTTTAAAAAATATGAATAATGTTGTGCAGAAAGCTATCATGATGTCGTGCAGAAAGCTATCATGATGTCAACGCTCGATATTCTCTACGTGAAAAGTAGCTCAAGATCTCTAGTAAGTTTCCATCCGAAATTGGAAATATCCGAATATTCCAAGCAGTAGCGCGATAAGACTGAAGGCCACAAGCGCCTTGTGAATGTTAAGAGAAGATATGACTGAAGGTGTGGTCGTGTATTTAGAAGTGGAAGATGCAGTGTCAACAAAGATGTTTTTAGGTAAATTGATGGCACTCGTATGATGGGATAGCGAGCTGTTATTTGACTCGTCGCATGTTGACTCCCCCTCAACTAGTGTTAGTGTTTGCACATTCGTAGCTGTGTCACCCTGGAAGTTCAAACCTCGGAAATTTAGAATCTTTGAGAGGCTCCTATCTTATATTATGCAAAAAGCTTTTCAGGCAAAAATAGCTTACCTTGGGCAATTGTGGACTCCCTTCATGAATGTCATCCTCATTTAAAATCTTGGGAAGATTATACTGAACTGATCCAACTCCACATTTCATCTGCAAACGAATTCTCTTAGGAGCGGTTCCATGTGCTTCATAGTGCTGGGTACTAAGTTGATGTAATGGTTGGCGAGTCCTCATCTTGATTCCTGTTCCAAGGGTGGTTTCATTGCCCACTGCAGGGCTAACATACGAATGGGACACATCAACAGCTGCAACTTCAGAAGTAACTTCACTCTGGAAAGGAAATTCTTGTTTGTTATCATCCTCAAATAATTCACCTTCTGGAACACTTGGATATTTCTAGATTAAGATGAATAATATAGGGTCAGTTCAATTGTAAATAAACAAGTAAATATATGCCGTACAAAAATATGCTGCTCGAGCAGAGAGTTGGGCAGCAACAATATCGTATTGTTTGGCTACCCAAGTGACATGGATAAAAAATTGGTATTTGGACTATTGTACATGTTAAAAGATTTTCAGGTGTCTTGATGCTACTAAATAGAACTATTGGTTCAACGGGGAGGGGAGACACAGATGCATTAGATAGGGTCAGTTCAATTGTAAATAAACAAGTAAATATATGCCGCTCGAGCAGAGAATTGGGCAGCGAGAATATTGTATTGTTTGGCTATCCAAGTGACACGGAAAAAAAATGGTATTTGAACTATTGTACAGCTTAAAGGGTTTTCAGGTGTCTTGTTACTACTAAATAGAGCTATCGTTTCAGCGGGGAGACTCGATCCTAGACCAAGTTCATTAATAGATCTCTGAAAGTGATGTAAACTCCATGTACCTGGCAAAGGAACATCTCAGCCTCCGATTCGCTACTTGAGATGCAATCTTTATCTGATTTCAGCATGTTTACGTACTCAGGACTTTCAAGAGATGATACTTCATACAGACCACCAGATATCGAATTCAAGAAATCCTCCATCATTTCATTAGAAGTTGTCCCATATTGAAAAGGGGTATTATTTTGGACGTTGATGTCGTTATTATAACCACTATAAAAGTATGGAGTCCCAAGCTCTGCTTGCACCTGTGAATGTAATGGAGAGAAAATCGCCCCTTGCAGTGGGTAGGAATATAAATTTTCCATCAACTTTTCCAGTTCTGGGTCATGCTGCAATTAAAGGAAAACAAAAACAAAATGCTGACAAATAAATATAAACATAGAGAAAGAAATTAAAATTTCGAAAAATGGCACAATGAGTTCAATTCTTTCATCTCACTGGAGGAGATACTGTTCCTGAAATATCATGTTCCAATTTGTCAGCAATGAGACCACATTCCTGCTGATAATTAGGCACAGGATTTTCCACCATATCTTTGGAGGAATTCAAAGTCGGAAAGCTTTCAACACTTGACTGTTGTATTTTTGAAGTTCCATTGTGCAATGGAGTAAGCGTTTCTGATAAGTCATCTTCAACAGAAGTGGGGTTAACCACGGTGGGAGATGATACAATCCCTTCAACTTCGTCAGAATTTGAACTCTCGGTGATCTCATCTTGTTTCAAATCAGTCTTCTTGAATAGACGGGAGAGAACAAAAGCACTCTGGTAAAAAAAAAAAAACCATCACAACATTGCCAAAAAGATTATTAACAAAATGAACTTCCAAAATTTGTCCAACTCCCTGCAGATGAAATTAATTCACTAAATAACCAATTTGCTGCTTCTATACTATTTCTAGATCATGTAAATTAAAGCCACTATATTAAAATTAACTCGTCATCAATAAGAACAAGCATTCACATAAATATATAAATAAGGTAACTTTTGCCCATTCAATTCAAGTCTCAGGGTTTCCACAAAAAACAAGAAATCAAACAATCCAACCAACCAACAAACAAAACAAAATTACATAAAGATTGCGAAAATATTAGTTACAGAGATCCCAACCTGACCGGGATGGGTGCCATCCAGCGATTTATCAGTTGCACGATACTCATGGATGACCCAGTTAGTTCTCTTGCCATCCGGCGCACGGCCCTTGTAAAAAACTAGGGTTTTTTTCATCCCAATTTTCACACCCTTCCTCGAAGTAATATTTCGATCTTTACCAGTAGCTTTCCAGTAACCTCTCTGTGTTGCACGGTTCAATCTCTGTCCATTTTGATACTTCCGATCCTTGGGGCAGAAGAAGAACCATTCGTTGTCAGTCGATTCTACCGCTGACAAATCTGCGAAAAAGGGCAAAAAAATACAACATTCAACACCCTTCACTTCAAAATCAATATATATTTCCCTAAAAATCGACTCTTTTTGGTGGGAAATATCAAAGGAAAACTCGATTTCAGGTCATCGACAATAAATCAACTTAACACAATCAATTACCAGGTAAATCCCACGGCTCCCATTTACAAACATCGATTTCACGTATGACACTGACTTCTTTATCTTGTCTGTTGATCTTATGCCTCAAATAGTGATCGATCAGCTCCTCATCGGTGGGGCGAAATCTATAACCCACCGGTAACGCGTTCACGGGGATCACAGCCATGGGAAGATGAAAAAAAGGCAAACAGTTTCCTTCGATAAATGAAAACAGAAAGGTGGGAAGAAAATTATGAATATAACAGAGAGCAACGTATAATGCAAAAGGGGGTGGGTGCTAAAGTGCTGTATAAAACCTAGAGTGAAGATTCATGGAAATTCAGGTGGGCTCGAGTTATGGTGGAAACTTCTTGGAATTTCTCTCTTTGCCACTTGCCGGGAAACCACGGATGGCGGTGGTGGTATAATTCATTTAACTATGGGTAAATTTATCGAGAAATTGGCCTTCAATCCTCAATCGTCGTTTTTTTTTGTTCAGTCTCTGGATATTTTTTAGTACCACATTTTCACATGAAGTTTATCACATTTCCACATGAAGTGTACCACAATTTGTATGACATAGTACCACAATTTTGTGGGTAGGGAGTGAACCCAAAGAAATGTTTTGATTGAGGATTTTTCATCAACTTCTCCTAAATTTATTTTAAATTTCACGAAAAAACTTAAATTCATATTATTTGTACATCCACAAGAAAATATATTTTGCATTTCCTAATCTTATATAACTTTTTCGGATAAAAATCGATACAAAATATTAAAAATATAATATTAATATATGATATTTGGTTACTAATTATTTCATATCTGAAACATATATTAATCACATATCTGAAATAATTGGTACTCAAACAGCATATATTAGCACATATTTTTAATATTACGTACTGATATTCATTCATGAAAAGACATGTGAGTTCAAGAAGTTCAAATATATTTTTTCCAACAATGTTACGTGAAGCAAATTTTTGTTTACTTTTACGGATTTTTGAGTAATTTAACGTTAAAACAATATATAATGAATAGATATGTTATGAGAGGGTTTCGCGAGTCTATATATTTGAGACGACTCAATCCGATCCGATCTATAATTTTAATGAAAAATAATATTTTTAACATAAAAGTAATATATTTTATTGATTTTTATTGAGTAGAAGATCTGTCTCACAAAATTGATATGTGAGATGGTATCACAAAAT
This sequence comes from Primulina huaijiensis, assembly GCF_012295235.1. NCBI lineage: Eukaryota > Viridiplantae > Streptophyta > Magnoliopsida > Lamiales > Gesneriaceae > Primulina > Primulina huaijiensis. Next base: position 18,327,974 of record NC_133313.1, read on the forward strand.
TTTTTGTGATAATTATAAAGAAAAACATAAATATAATTTTGGGTCCGACACACTCAAAAAATCGACAATCTCATAAGAATTTTTGTGATAATTATAAAGAAAAATAAATAAATATATTTCTGGGTAATTTTATTTATCTACATTATTTTTGTAGTTAAGTTTTTGTTTTGTGGAAAAGAAATTGTCATATAATTGCAAAATTTATAATTTTGGTTTTCCTGGTACTTACGCCGGATAACCTCTCAACATCTTCGTTCCATCGAGTATGGGACCAACGAGAGTGTACGAACTTTAGTAATTGCAACAACTCATTTTAATATTTGCAATTGTTTATATGGTCGCTTTACCAAAAAAATTATGTATTTTGTTTTAAATATAAATATTATAATTTTTTTCATTTATCTCAAATATATATTCTAATATCTATATTTAATATTATTTTATTTATTATTTACCAATTTATCTCTATTCAATAATTATTATAATTAATTTCATTATTATTTTATATCATATTAAACATTAAAACAATATTTTCAATAATTTTCTCAATACGCATGAAATTTCAAATAAGTCTAGTTGACGCCACTGACTGAATAATGTACAATAAAGCTCTTCCATCCTTTCCATCAAAATCAATCAAGAATCTGAAATTTACAAACTCAATCTTAGTTGACGCCATAGTTTTAAAACAAATTCAATTCTAAATTTTCTGCAGGGACGAACCAGCCGGTAAGGGCCTCCGGGATTCATCGGCGCTTACAAAATGCTAAATCCTAATTCTATTTTTCTACAAGCGCGAAAAAGAAGCTTTGAGCTGCAATAAAATACAGCACTCGGAGTCACTTGTTGCCCCATTCACACATCCTAACGTAACTTCTATTGATGAGATTCTCATCCTCGTTTTCATATACAAAATATGCCATGTAGCATGCGCCATTGATGTATAAATCCCCCTTTCATCGATGGCTTTCGCGTGATAGTAAGAGGGTACTACCATAGAAATTCCATCTCCCGGGAACTTCTTCGGCACGAATACCTCTAGTGATCCAAGATTTGGCGGCTTGAGTACGTATAACTCGACATCCTCAGCCCTTCTTGTTTTTTTGGAACAATATTATGTTCAGCTCGTGCCAACTAGTGTCATGATGTCAGTCGAGAGCATGGCATTCTCATCGGTGAGAATACAACAGTGAGTCTAGCATGATCCGAAAGAGAGTAATCTTCAGGCCACGTGCCTTTCTCTACTTCAGTGGGGAAGAGAACTGCATTCTTGATACTTAAGCCGGTAGTCTGCTCAGTGCCATTGACAACATCATCCCAGAACTCATCATCTCTTTGCGTCGAATACGAAGAGTTCCAAATTCGGCGCTGAAAAATAATTCCATATTAAGCAGGATGAAAGAGAAAAGACAAGTGAAAATGCATAATTATAGCCAAAGTCGTATATATTACCTTAAATTCATTATAGTCGAGAACGCCATTTCCATCGATATCTGCCCGAATCCACAATTCTTTTAACTCTTCAGCACTCAATCCATTACAATGTCCAATCAAATTAAGCTGCGGGAGAGCCAAAGAACGAAACAGTCTAACCGGTTTTCTGAAATAATAGTGTTAAAAAAGCTATAAATATGAAGAAATTTCTCACAACCGAAATGTTAAATACCTGCCGTAATGCTTCACAGAAGCCCGAGTAGGTAATGTAATCACCATGGCTATCGGCTTTTAGAAACGCAAATGCATCATCCTCTGTCAGTGAAGCTCGTCTAAGTTGATACTGTAAAGACGAATACACCAAGGTTGAGAATTAAGCAAAATGAAAATTGAGTAGTTATTCTAGATTTGAACGCCTCGACAGTGGAGCAACTTGAGCACCACATTTCAATCCTTGTAGCATATAGCCAGTCACACAAGATAGCATGGCGCAAATATTGCTCTCCAACAGTTGTATATAAAAACGTTTGAAGTCGACATAACATCTCACCTTGAACATTCCAAACAACGCTTCACTCCAACTTGTTTTGAGTAATATCCGATATCCATTAGGATTAAGAAGCCATATGAAATCTACACCGCAGATGTTCCCACGATGATTAAGGTGGCTCACCCACTGCATGCAAGGTATGTATGTCACACTATAGAAATGACTTCTATAAAGAAACAAAGAAGAAGAGAAGTCGAGATATTGAGGTAAACAACCTTATGCGCATCTGCATCCGTATACTGGTGAGCAGCATCATATGACGAAACAAATCCCTGAGATCGAAGAAACCTGTAAACGTGGCCTCTCTTGCTTCCATTCCAGTCGCTGCGTTGTAAGAAAAACCCGGCAAAATATGTAAGATACATCTTATAGATTGGCCTTCAATCATCTGAAACTTAATACTTAACAACAAGAATCTTGAACTTACCCACATAGTAGAATAGGCAAGGGATTGAGTTTGTTTTCCTTTTGATACGATTCCACATATTGCAATATCTTATAGACCTGTTAATGAAAATAAGTCACAGTAAGTTGCCGACCAAATAATATCAGGGCAAGACTCGAAAAATAGCATTTTTACATACCTGACGCAATCTCTCTAAGCATAAACTTGAATCGTGTGGAAATAATAAATGGGTATTCACAATCAGAATTTCTTGACGGACATTATTGTTTCGACATGGATAAATAGGGGCAATCAACTCGACATGCAGTAGCTGAGCTACACGATCACCGAAATCATTGAAAAGTAACTCCCGGTGGTTGATGACCCTGAAGTAATCCTTGTGCACAGCGGTTAAAAGACCTGAACAATTTCAAGAAACAACTTTGATTTTGAAACGAAAACAAAGTCCTGAATCCTGATACCTTAACATGTATAATGAAGCAATACAAACAATTTGAAGAATGGATGCACTATTTTTTTCCCCCATAATGGAGACTTTACCACACTTTTGGTTAGGACCAAATCAACTCACTTCTTTAACAATAACTACTCATAACCCCTTGTTTAGTACATGTTCCCCTACCCAAACTTCACCACACATCTGTGATATATGGAATTTGTACAAAGGTAAAAGTGTTTTCTAGTGAAAACAAGAAATCAACTTTCTATAGCATGAATAATTTCATCACATAAATCATAATACAGTGCCAAATTTGAAGTAATGGCAATCAATAGTTTCTCATCCGAACATCAGAAACAGAAAGAGCTCAAATACACACCATCTCCACGATTATTTGTTCGTGCAAGCTTGAAATTGATGTAACCAGCATCCCCGAGCCTCTTATCATAAACACTGACGAGTTCTTCATTCCCAGTCCAGAATTCCTGCAGCAGTTCCCGGATAAAAAGGTTAAAATACCATAAAAAAAAGTCATACTTGTACATGAATATTATTTCATAACGTCAAAGGAAAGAAATAAAAACCTGGAGACAAATGATGGAAGATCTTTCATACAACAACCAATCCAAAATCTTTTGGTTTCTGTTCAGCCAATAATCTTTAACATCGCTTTCCCTGTAGCTTGGATCCTGCTCTCACCCCCACAATGCACATTACAAAAAGTACCATAAAAAAAACCAACAATTTTCAAATAGCGAACCCACAAATACACAAACAAGACATCACACGCACAACCATCACAAAGCATATCCATGATAAACGAAGATTTAAAATCCTTACATCTTGATCGAGTCTTTTGTAAATCGGGGCAAGAATATTAAAAGTTGTGCAAGAAACACAGGTGGGGTCCGTAATCGATGAAGCTATTGCGTAGCTCCCAATTCTTGATACCCTCCCCCTGCCAATCCTCTTGCTCTTTCTCCCCATCCCTTTTCGTATCCTAAAAAATCGTAGACAAGTACGTGTGATGCTCTAAAAACAGAAAGGCAGCAAATCTTGATGGATGAATGAACAACAGTGGAAAACAGAAGAAAAATCGGATGATTATTATGGTGGTGATTTGTTCGGGGAAAAAAAAAAAGAATGGCTAATAAGAGAGCAAACGACTATGATTAGTATTGTATGCTTATATATTATGAATATAATGAGGTTGAGAGATAATAAAACTGTAAAACTGCCATTAATTTTTTAAAATACAAACCGACTGCATATGATAATTCAGTTTGAATTTTTTAAAAAAAATTGCAGAACGGCACTGTAATCGACCTTAGATAACATATAAAAATTATACATCTGATAAATAAATTGCAAGATATTACATAAATATATACCATCATTTACGACATATGAAAACTGTATATATATAATTAAGATATTCCATAAAATATCTATACTATATATTAAATTTGGGTTTAATAAAGACAAAATAAGACACCAAATTTCCCTTCCAACTTTGCCCTTAGATCAATATTACAATTTTTTTTTTAACAAATACTTTTTTTTTAATTTTTTTTAAATTTCATCAATTCAAATAGTACTTTAGTTTCTCGACAATTTGTCAAATTTCACTTTAATCTCTCAGTAATTATAAAAAAAACTGTACCCATTACCTAGGTATTAATGAAGATAGCGGTTGTCAAAATCCCACTAATTTCGACCTTTTGCAATCTACAAAGATGTGTATACTTGGTGCATGTTTGCACGTGGTCGTGTTGGGTGCTTATGCTTAGAATAATACATATAATTTTTGTTATTTTTTTGGGAGTGATAAAATAATCTAATAATAAAGATTTAAATACTAGATAAGATAATTACAAATCTAAAATATTAATTAAAATAGAATTGAAGATTTAACAAAATACTATTCGAGGAATTTTTTTTAAAAAAAAAATTCATCGTGACATAATAAAGATATAATCAAATTTTCAAAATTTAAACAAAATTTTATCACAATACATCGCAAAGAATCATTTACATTAACCTATTGTCATGTCTAATTGTTAATTTATCACACGAACTTTGTCAATTTTGATAATTATTATTATTATAGTGCCTCAATTCCGTAATATATAAAATACAAATATCATTTTGTTACATTACAAAATTACAAATGATCTACGTACTTTTTACAAAATTTGAAGAAACTAAAATAAAATTAAAAAAACAATTGAATTATCGTGTTAGTATGTGTGTGTGTGTGTGTATATATATATATATATATATTGATACCCCATAGATGAACTCATGAATGAGCCGATTATCCCTGGCACATCCTGGCCCAAATGGAAGACAGGCTCATCAAGGGCCCATGTATTCTCCTATAAATACCAGGTTTGAGCGTATGATATTTAACTCACTATATTGTTTTCAGCAACGCCCTTAGCTGCTCCCCATATATCCCCAGTCTCTGACTTGAGCGTCGCACGGGCTACGCCAGGACACCCTCTGGCCCCTTCTAACGGTCTCATTTGTGATTTTCAGGCCCAAGGTAATTTTGAAACCCGCGTCTAGACTAGTGACACTTGCTGGGATCGGATCCTAAATTTCCCGTGAGTATCGTGAATATATATATATATGTGTGTGTGTGTGTGTGGGATGTTTTTAATAACATGAAACATAAATTTTGAGAATAAAAGATGGTGATGTCACTCGACAAAGAAACAAAATTGATTACGTTTTGGTGCCAAATCGTGAAATATAAGGAAAATACGGTATACGACGTCGTAGCATTATCTTTCAACGGTCCTGATTTATTCTTACACGAGTTATGAGTACATGTTTTTAAACTAAGAAAATACGACAAGGAAAATGCATGCGGCTCACGCATGTTTTCATAGGATCAATTTTGGGTGCTACTCATCGGACACAAGTCGGGAATACCTTTTATTGATTAGAAACTTTAGAAATCGGAGCACCGACCGTTCTTTTCCCAATCGCCATACCGAGTTGGTTCCGGACCTCTAGGCCCTCCGATCTCGCCCGTGTCTCTGTTTACCCATTCCTCATCCTCATTTTCCTCGGAATTTAAATTATGTTTCTCTTCATCATCCATCTGCATCTGTTTTTTCCCTTTGGTTTCTGGATCTAGTTCTTCCCTTTTCTCTAATTTCTGAGCCGTTGAACACATGAAGCGGCAAATCATGGAGTTGGAGAATTCGGATCTGACGACCGCTGGTGAGAAAACACGGCTTAGATTTCTGGCCATTTTGTGATCAAACTCTTTGATTATTCCAGCTTCGAGAAACTTTCCAGCAGGGCGGCGTGTAGAAGTGATTAAATGGAGCAGGCGGCGCCACCAGCTACAGGCGGTGGGGAGCTATCTAAATTATTTGGCTTCAAATTGTTTGCTCGAGATGGAACGAATAATGATTGGCACTTAACTAAAATCCGATTAATGGCCGACTTTGTATATAGAAAGTTAGTTTATAAAAAGTCATTTTTCAAGTGATTTTATTATAAAAAAGAGTAAGTCTGTGACAGTTTCACGAATCTTTATCTGTGAGACGGATCAATTTTATCAATATTCACAATAAAAAATAATAATTTTAACATAAAAGTAATATTTTTTCATGGATGACCTAAATAAAAAATCTGTCTCACAAAATACTATCCGTGAGACCATCTCATACAAATTTTTACCAATAAAAAATAAATGTTATTTGAGGTGTAGATAAATGTTTCAATATATTTTTTTAAAATTATAATTTCTAACTATCCTTTTTTTATTATTTTTTAAACAAATTTTGTGACCAAACAATATACAAAAAAAAAAAACATTTTTAGTTCGTGAGTTTTCCGACCAAAATTAATACAACTAGATCCTAATTCAATATTTGTAAAATAAAAAGTGGCATTTCCAATCCAACAATTCGTGATTTCCCTTCCAAATCCTCTTGTACTTGGGCTCGTGACTAAAATTGAAACAATCGAACATATGTTATTAATGTCACAACAAAACAATCTATAATCTAAACATCATATTATTTCTTTGAACAAACAAACTAAGCCGTTCAGTGGATCCTCCTGCCTAAAGCTTTGATCAACAAACAAATTCTCAACCTCAAAGAGTTAACAGTCATTGCTTCTTTAAACTCTCGATCTCTTCAGGTTTAGCAAACCTTCCACGAATTCTGGGTTGGCCGTCAGCCAGTGCTTTCCTACAGGCATACTGATATCAAACATTTCGTTAGTCCAAATGTGCGAAAAAAAGGATCATTGTCATCACATGTTTACAAGGGAAAAAGATAGTTTGATTATAAATTCTTACACGCAAAGAGACGCAATACCAGTAAATATTTGTTTCATCAGGACACATTTAAATACTAACCTTGATCTTTCGGCCAAAATTTCTCTTGGCCTTCTTATTCCAGTACCTGGACAGCTGTTCCTTGCGAACTTGAGAAACACGAGTTTTCAGTAACCCCAGTGTGGAATGCAGAAAGGTTATGTTATCATTGCCAATCGTCTGTCATAAAAACTCAGTATCAATGACCCTGCCCCTATCCTGTCGAAGAGGCCAGAAACATCTATACAGGATTCAGTTCATGTAGTTTTTGTGGAACCAATAGATGCAAGTGGCTGGATCAGTTAACATGGAGCACAGGTAAAATTTAAACCATAATACAGTAAAAGTGACCGTGACATACAGGTCCTCATTTCTTACCAATGTAGTATCAAATAGTATCATGGCACAACAAAAGAATGGAACTGAAGATGGTAAAAGAATGTACCACGACATCTCCTTCACTAAAAGTTCTCCGGATCCCACAAGCAGCATCAAAGTCAATTACTGGAGAATTAAGAAAATTCAGCCTCGGTGGAGCCTCATGAACAGACTCCATCGACCTTAGGCTACTCGAACTATCTTTCTCCTGTAAAAGGTTCCCAGCAATCAACTCTTCATTAGCAATCACCTTTGCTTCGCTCTCAAGGACAGGAATATTAAAGATGCTGGGGACTTCAGACAAAGGTGCTTCAATTGCTTCTTTTGCCAAAAGATCCCTTTCACATTCATAAAAAACTTTGTCGAGCAGTTGCCCATTCTTGACCGATGATTCGGAATCAGTAACCACAAAAGGTTGAGGGGCGATGGAATCGTCCACAGCAGAAATCATTGAAATGCCCACATTCATTGTATCAAGGCTCATCGATGGTACTTCAATTACTGGTTCAGGAGCCTTGAAGAGATCTCCTGCTCCCCCGAGGTAGTAATCTGATATGCTGGGTGTTTGGATGAGGCTACACGGCATTCCCTTTGTAAAGATTCAGGAAGAAAAAGTTTGCAGCGTCAAGAGAAATCAAGTCTGGTAATATATTTACAGAAAAAATTTGGCTGGAGAAAACATATTGCACAACAAACAACAAATTGAGAATAAATGTGACTCAAAAAGCTTGGGTTTAACCAAAGAATTAATAAATAAATAGAGCTAGAATATGATATCACTACATGGAAGTACCTTACTTCCAAGTGTATCATAAGAATTTGAACAAAAGAATTCCATATTCAAAACAAACTCCTCAATCCAAAAGCAACTAAGGAGTTCGTAAAAAAGAAAGGATAACAGAGGGTGTGATCCTGGTATTTGTGGCAGGGAATTGATAACCGCTGTATAATTTAGAAAAAAAATAAATTATTTTTACCAAAATAGATCCTGGCGAAGAAGAATTCAGGTGTTTCTTCAAAATAAAAAAGTGCTTTCTATTTATGCTCCTTTGATGCAAGAAAAACATAAGAAACAGTGAATCTTTCAAACAAAAATATCAATTTCCATTCTTCAACGCTACAATTAAATTTTACAGCGAATGCTTGGATTCATATTCGGCAACTCTTTATCTATACCTTCTTTTTTCTTCTCAAAAAATACGTATTCCCTCTTTTCACATCTCCTTGACATTTCACAAATATTCAACTAGTATGTTATATCATTATATTATCTTCTGGCTCAAAAATACATTTTTGAAATCTCACTACAAGTGGTTAAAAATTTGCAGGCAAATATAAATAATGCAACATTGTTTTAATCAACATATTCAAAAGTAACATAACATATAAAAAAATTATTCCATCACAAAATAAAACCAAATCCGTCATTCAAATCACTTTTTCCAGAAAACACAGAGAACAAAGCCCTTGTTTCTTCCATGTTGCCAATAATTGCTTAGAAAATCATAACAGTAATTTATTCACCTAATTCTAGAAAATGGCCGAGATTTCTTTTCCCAAAATGAAGTCAAAATCAAATAAAAACCCACAAAAGTTTAACCCCAAAAACGAACAATTCCAGAAAATCAGAAAGACCCAATTCAAGAAAGCTAACAAAATCCTAAAACGTCAACAAAAAGCCCTCGCTCAAAGATACTGACCCAAAAATGTCGATTGAGAAATGAGAAAAACAAATGGATTATTACCCATGAAGCATTTGGTCTGTGAGAGCACACGAACTCATCAAACGGCTGGGGGAATTTTAGCATTGATGGAAACATTAGGCCAGTTTCAGCATACATTTGCTGCACTACACTTTCCTTTCTCGCTCCGCTGTGTAAACGCACTCGAGAATCGAGACAGATGGAGATAAACACACCGCACTTGGTCTGATTTATTTAGTTTAAATATATAGATTGAAATAGAAATTATGGAACGAATCAAAGGTCCTTTTTATAGGTGTAGTAGAAAGAGGGGAAACAGGAACAGCCGTGTGAAAAAAAAAAAGGATTGAAGATAAGAGAATTCTATCAAGGGAATCTTGCGTTATTCCGAAATATATCATAGTTGTCCATTTTTTTTGAATTTTTTTTATATTTTTTATATTACAGTGGATTTTTTTAAAAAATAAATTATTTTTCAAACATTAAAATAAATGACAAAACGCCAATATCGATAACGACGGCATATGTGATATCTCTTGTCTCTCATAGTAAAAATTAAAGATTTAAAATGAGCTGATAATGGGATATAATGGACTTCTATATCAACTTAGGTTAATCATTTTCGTAAAATGAAGACGAATACAAAATAATTGCTATAGGACCTCATTGTGCAGTTACGCAGGTACGGGCCCGAATTCAGGGCGTGACAGCACCGATGCCAAAGGCAACAGACGCCCTCCGCTGCCAAAGGCAACAGATGTTGCTATTTTTTCAGTTTATTTTTTGAAATTGTACTTTTTTTTATTATTATCATTTGTTTTCTATTAAACTTGGACACATATATTATTTAATAAAATAAAACTTGAGATCTCATGTAAAAAAATCAAGTTTAAACTCAAATTCAATAATTAAAAAAAATATGTCACCTTTTAAGTATTGGGAGAAAGATGTTTAATTGGATTTTTTAGTCCAACCTTATTTATCCTTCTATGTACAATATAGTTACCTCTCAAAAAACACTTGAAACCTTAACCTAAAATATATGGTAGTATTGGGCTTTATCTTCGATATTTTCAAAAAATATTTTATATAATTTGTTTTTTTCAGTTGTCCGTTACTTAATTCATTAATAAAGCAGTCATTTTATGTAGGGATGTCAATCGGTCAAGGTTTTACCCAGACACACAATGAACTCGTCCCATTTGGAGCGAATTTGGGCATATCAAATGACCCATGGGACGGGTCTCGGGTCCAATTTTTCATACCACTCCGGGTATGGGACGAGTCATGGGTCTTATAATACCCATTTCATACCCGACCCATATATGTGTGTATATATATTCTAGGGTTTTAGTTTTATTAATGTCTATTTGAGATGTCAATATTTTTTTAGAGAGTTAGTAACTCTTTTTAATTTTATGTAATTCATCATGTCGTGAATATACTTTATTTGTCATTATTAAGTGTGGTCGAATACATGAATTAGTGTTCTATTGTATTGTATTTAGATATTTATTTGTTTTATAATTCAATCATGTGAGAAGAAAATTAGTGTTTTCATTAAAAAAAAATCGGGTTTCACGGGTCTAATCGGCCCAGTTTTGTATTCAGGGTGGGGCGTGTCCGTATAATATTTAACTAGGTTGGGGTGGATAATAGGTCAAAGTTTTTTTTCATGAGACGGGTTTTGGTTCTAGTCATACTCGTCTCATTGACATCTCTAATTTTATGCAAGATTGAATATATTTGATTTTAGACACCAATGAGATTTGACTTTTCATGGAGATCAAAATGTAAAATTTCATTACAATAATTTAAAATCTTGTGTTATTAAAAATCATACACAGAACTTATACAGATGAGGTAAATGTGATTGGGTTTTCGCAACACAGAGATTAAATGTATTTAATTTTCTTTTAAAGTGAAAGATCTATCAGTCGATTAATATTTTTAAGAGGTTTTATGCAAACTTTTCAACGAAGGATCTAGGGCTAATAACCCGCTAAACAATTTGTGTCGAAAGAGCTATCGATATCGACAAAGTTTAAAATTCGAAACACATATAAAAAAAAAACCTCTCATAAATATCTTTAAAAAAATTATAATCATATATCAAAATTTTTTTTATTCTATCATATATATTGTCGCGCATACAATACATATATGGAATATACGTTTTGTCAAATTCTGTAAAGTGGGAAAAAAAAATATAATTTTATAATATATTGTGCTTTCATATAGTGGACGGTGGTTTCTGCGCTCACTTCCTTGCACGTTATTTACATTCATATTTGTTAAGCTACTTTATTTTCTGCAATACGCAAATAAAAATATACAGCTGTATCGATAAATATTATATATAAATAATTATCCAGTCGGATAGGCAATGTAATATCTGGAATTATTATTGAAGGTTTTTTCTTTGACAAAAAAGATACAACGAAGAGTAGTAGATTTTTAGGATGAGATTTTTTTAATGACACCCAATATAAAATATTATCACGGCATTATATAGTTTTTTTAATCTCAAAACTTGTAATATTACTGAGATTAAGAAATATAATTGATTACAAGATTTACGAACCAATAAAAAAATTCCATGGGCTTCCAAACAAAAGAAGTTTGGTGACACCAGTGAATTTGCAACGACGTTTGTTGTACGCTGAATGTGGTTTAAAGTGGTTTTGCTATGTTGACTCAAAGATCGTATGATATATAAAGCATAAGTGCCAACAGTAGATAGTTAGTTGTAGGGGTGTGCAATCGGTCCATTCGGTTATCGACCGAACCGAATAGACCTATAACCGATTTAATTTTCGAATAACCTAACCGATTTAATTTTCGAATAACCTAACCGATCAAAATATTCGTAGAAACCGAATTAACCGAACCGATTTTCAAATCGGTTATTTCGGTTAACGACCGAAATAACTGATATTTTTTAAAATATGCGAATTTTAACACATAAAAAAAAAAGAAAACAATGGAGAGCTTATAAATAACTATAAATATTGAACAAAAATATCAATAACAAATAAAAATATTGAAGATAAAATCATTGGATGAATAAGCTTTCTTCTAATGCATGAAAAGTTGAGTTTCTTTCTAATGTATTTTTAATGCCCATATACAATTTAAATTAATATATATACTAATTTGGTTAATTCGGTTTAACCGAATTTTTCAAATTAAAACCGAAACCGAATCGAATTAACAGATTTTTTAAAATTTCAAAACCGAACTTCCGAATTAACCGAACCAATTTTTCTAAATAATTCGGTTCGGTCGGTTAATTCGATTTAACCGAAATTTTGCACACCCCTAGTTAGTTGTGCACTTGTGTTTAATAATATATGTTGTTTAGATATTTAGTACCAATGGATGCTTATTCGCATACTATCAATGTAAGATGTCATATTGTAATAGAAATATGAATATAAATGCTTAGAAAAATTATAATTTTAGTCTTGTAAGTTGACATATATTGGTTTCAGTAATGGAACTAGTCAAAGTTTGAATTTTTTTGATTTTTGATCTATTTTTTTGTTCGAAACTATTAAATCAATTGAATATGATTTATTTGAAAGTAATTCTCTCATACATGGAAAGAATAAAAACCATATTTTAACAATAAAATTCATTGATAAAAAACGAAAAAAGCAAAATGAGCATAAATACTTTAAAATGAGAGGAAAATGATTTGACTGACATTCCCTTTATTTATGTATATTTTTAATGTGTATAATATAAATTTTATTTGTAACATGAGCGTGGATTTCGTAGTTTCGGGCATAAAAAAGATTATAAAAAAATGAAACACCTTATAACAATAATATAAAATTTCAATATTATTTGTATGTAAATCATGAACATAAATTAAAAATACGGAGTGGCTATACACGTGTTTCAAGGAAAATATGACAAAAATAATCTAAACTTGTCATCCAACTATTAAAGCATCGAGAGGGAATATGTACGGAAATGGGAATACGAGCCATGCTTTCTTTAGCAAAAAGAAAGTGGAGTTTAGGGTCACTTTGCAATTGATTGACGGGAGTTCCTTATTGGACACCGGTACAAACTTTAGCTTCCGTTATAGGAAATCTCAATAAATATTCGGAAAATTAATTATTTTCAATCATAACAAGAAATATCGAAAAATAAAATTATAGAATAAATAATGTTTGAAATTAACAGTTCAAGATGTCACACTCCTTGTTTAGTAGTTAAATATTGATGAACACAAAGATTGGTACGATATCAAGGTAAGAACGATGAAAGTCGAAAGTAGAAATTGAATACTTGTAAAATTAAATATTGAGCCGTCAAAACAAGATTAAAATTGGACCGATGTATTCAAATTTCTGCCATCTTATTCAATATAGTAAAATATTAAAAATAAGAAATATAATAGAATATCTTTATAATTAAATATTTGTTTTTTGGGGCCCCGTAGATTCGTGAACAGGCCCTTTACAAAAACATTTTTGTAAATTTTGAATGTGACAATGGTGATTGGTTGGAGAGGGAAATAAAGATAAAGGAGCAGAAGGGTTAATATCATCATGGTTGGGAATGGGGTAATGAGATAATGACCTTTTTTTCTTTTCCCCAAAGTGAAAATGATGGATTTGTTGGCGACGAAACCAATTTTGTAATAAAAAGATTTATGAAAATTAGAGACAAGTCTGACCGCAATTGTTTTTTTTTTTTTTAGACAAGTTGGCTCAAACTTACGAGCTACTTAAACAAGCAGATCTGTTCACCATGTTTGCAAGCTCACGAGCCAAATATCTTTGGACTTGAGTTTGGTTTGATTAAATTATCGAGCTCGAAATCGAACTTGAGCCTGGTTTGATATGATTAACAAACGAACTCAAACGAGCTTTTTATCGAGCAGAGCTTCGAATAGCTCGCAAACAGTTTGGTTCGTTTACATCGTTTATGTGCATCCTTTTTATGTTACTTCAAACATTATAGAAGTAGAATTTGGAAGGGACACCCTACCTGTAGTTTGGAAGGTCCATTTTAATATTCAGAACAAGATCAACTTTTATGTGCGGAAATTAAGCCATCAAAGCTATTCTCCCTCCCCGAGCATACTTTCCATGTTTTATGGCATTGTTCCCGGGCCAAATACGTGTGGTTCGAATCAGCTATCTGCTCCCTTTTGTCACGCTTCAAAGGCCATCATTTCATGGAACTTTGGTGTTGGGTTATTTTGAATGGATCGGGGATGATGCATGTATTTTTTCCATGGTTTCCTGGCCAGAAATGATTTTGTTTTCCAAGGACGAACTTCATCAGCTACAGAAAGTAGTTTCTCATGCCAGTAGTTTATGGAGTCAATTCTTAGTTTGCCAAGCAGTGACAGGCATCTCGGATTCAGGCCACTTCCTGGACTGTGCCACCATCAGGTTTCGTCAAGATAAATGTCGATGCAGCTGTTTTTCGAGATTCCCGGTGCATTGGAGTTGGGGTTATCATTCGGGATGATCAAGGCGTGGTTAAAAATGGCTCAAGCATCACACTACAAGTGGCCAATGTCACTGGAAACTGATTCATATAATGTTGTTGGACTCAATTTCTCATCCAAGTAAGCATGCTCCAGAAGCCTATATTGTGCCATTGCTATCTCGCAGCAAAATCATGTTTCAATGGTTTTTTTGTCGAAGCCGCACATGTTCGTTCTTGTTTCCTATAGTTTATCCAAGGGGGGAGGGGAGTCTTTTGTTTTTAATGACTTTCGTTTCTCAACCCCTTTGTAAAACATATATGATCATCACTTAGTCCTTTTTTATGGTCTAAGGGGTCAAATAATATATTTTTTTTTATAAAAAAATAGAAGCTAAGGGTATATAAAATAAATAAATGACCTACAAAATTATTTTGCAGTTCCAATAATTAACACCACTTTTTTTTTGGTTTAGACGTCCTATTTTTTGATACAATTCAAGATCACTATCGAATTTTAATCCAAAATGAAAAATCATTAAAATAAATAAATGACCTACAAAAATATTGATATTCAATTGTAAACACAAAATAAACTTGAGGAGGTCATTTTCTTAAAAAAAAAAAAAAAAAAACCCGAATTTGTACCGTACAGTACTGGAATAATTCAATAATTCTTTAATAGTAGGACACTAATCTCTCATGTTTTTTTCCCAATCATGTAACATTAAAAATTAAACAATTTTTAGTTGAGTTTTTGTTAAATAATTATAATGAATTTCAAATCTTTATTTAATGGAATAAATATTAATGTTGGATGTACTAAACAAAACGCATAATTTTCCCTTCAAGTTCAAAATTTTCATCCCTATATGAAGACTGTTCGAATTGTTTTAGAAAGCAGACGACTTGATTTATAAATTAATAATCAATAAATTAATAACATCTCTATGATAATATTTATGTCTGTCTCAACTTATACCAGTGTGTTAAATTAATAATTTCGATAAATAATTAAAATAATAATTTTTCAAAAATTTTTTTGTTTGAAACTATGACCATGTCAATATCATAAATTAATAATCAATAAATTAATAACATCTCTATGATAATATTTATGTTTGCCTCAACTCTATCAGTGTGTTAAATTAATAATTTCGATAAATTTATAAAATAATAATTTTTCAAAAAACTTTTTGTTTGAAACTATGACCATATCAATATCATAAATTAATAATTTTATAATATAACTAAGACAGTTTAGCAAATATGATTATATGTTTGTTTATTTTTCCATTAAAATTTGATTCTATTGTTATTTTTGTTTATACAGTGAAGTTTATTTGATTAGCCAATATGATAAATATTATTTGATTATAAAAAACAATGACATCACTTAATTTTTTTTTAATTTTATAAATATACATATATAATGAAATTTTTATATATTATTTCAAAGAATAAGATACATGCTTTGACGAAACACAATCACTATGTTTGTTGAATTTAAAAATTTATTTAAAATAATAAATTATTAATTTATCGATTAATTAATATATGAACATCCGTTGACTTGAAGCTCCGTTCGACGTACAAAATGGTGCTTGTTTGTGAATTTTCCGCATACATAGAATCCTCCTTTCATATTCATTTCTGATCACTTATCACAAATCTTTACAGTCTTTCTTTCTGGTAAGTTTAGCTTCTTCAAATCTGACACAACATCACTAACGTCTGTGTGTCAAAAACTACATACACAAGTTTAATGTCTTTGTGCAAGACTGTATTTGATTGGTGGTGGTGGTGGTGGTGGTGAGTGAGTGTGTGTGAGAACTGAACAATGAATACACCGGAAAAGTGTTCTCACACACTGAGGGAAATGAGCTTCTAAACTAAGATAATATGACTTCGTGTATTCCCTCTGGGCTGGTTGCTTCTTGTAAGCTGATAAGCAGTAAGCGTGCCCTCTCTTCATTTTACTCACTCATTATTTGGTCTTCACTGATCTTCTATTTATATGCGGGAAAGCTTGATCGTACAGTGAGACTCAATTATTGTATCTNCGATTTACTGGCCAAGGGATACATTAGACCGAGTGTTTCTCCTTGGGGGTGCTCCAGTGTTATTTGTGAGGAAGAAGGATGGGTCAATGAGACTTTGCATTGACTATCAGCAACTGAACAAGGCTACAGTAAAGAATAAATATCCTTTGCCTCGTATTGATGATTTATTTGATAAGTTGCAGGGTTCTTCTGTTTATTATAAGATCGATATGAGATCTGGATACCATCAGTTGAGAGTCAGAGATTCTGATATCTCGAAGAAAGCGTTCAGAACCAGGTATGGACATTATGAGTTTATTGTCATGCCGTTTGGTTNCACCTGAGCTTTTTATCAGTTGAGTTCTTCATCAGCTGGCCGGGCTTATGAAGTTCTTCTGCTGAACCACCTATCAGCTGGACATCAGCTGAACTGTTCTTTGATATGTCAGTTGAGCTGATTCAGTTTTGAGCAATCAGCTGGTACTTTCAGTTGCGTCTCGATAGCTTTAGTTTTGGCTCAATTAATTTATCAGTTCGAAGCTTGATCAGTTTCAGCTTCTTGCGCACTACAATAAATCATTAGAAACAAAACAACAAGTTTTATTAACATCAAAATCAAGATTGCGAACATNATATTTCTGTTGATCCTAGCAAGGTTGAGGCTGTGATCAGTTGGCCGNAAAACGTTCCAACATTATTATATTCTTTAAAAGGTTGGAGTTGTACAGTTACCATATGCTAGACATGTCAAAAGGCTGGGTCAGACCCGGACCCGAACCGGAATCGGAACCAACTCATGGTCAACGGGTCAGTTAATCGGGTCAACGATTTTGACTTGGAACCATGACCGGAACCTCCCTAAGGCGATCTAGTTACGGTTTAAGGGTGTAAAGCCTGTCGACCAACCTAGTTGGACCACTTCAACCGGTCGGGTCAATCAATTTTTTAATATTTTAAATGAAATGCCAAGATCGATTGATCAAGTGACCGTTGTCAACCCGTCGGGTCGACCATTCTTTTTTCTAAAAAAGATTGTTTAAATCAATGAGTACGATTTTGTGGTCGTTGATGGTCAACAGCCAGGATGATGTGGCCATTGTGCAACAGTCGACCTGTCGGGCTTGCCCGAACTCGGACCCGAATCGGCGAGTCGACTGTTGCAAAATTTTTATTTTTTTGGCCGAAATGTTTTCTATAAATACCCCCATATCCTTCATATTTTTCACACAGTTTTCTCTCAATCTCTAATACTTAATTGTTTCTTGATTAGTAAAATATCAAGTCTCGATTATTGATTTATTTTTTACTTGCTGATTTATTTTCATAATTACTTCAATTTCATATTTATGCAAATGGCCGGAGCTGGATCAAGTCGTAAGGGTGGCAAAGGAAAGAGAAAGGGCATCATGCCACCCGGGTTCGAGCATCATGATTTTCCTTCATTCAATGTTGATGGCTATGATTTTGATTTTTCCGATGGAAACATGAAGAACGTGTAAAAAAGGCTCAACAAACACGTCACCATTAAAGTCAAGAAGGTATGAGCAATCTAATGACGTCTAAAAGTAAAACTCGAACGGTGCTTTACCCGAGATCTGATATCTTCACCAAACATTTAAAAAAAGTGACGCTTTCCTCTTGTAATATGCAAGTCAAAAGCAAATATTGTTCGAAAACTTACAAATTTCAATAAAAAGGTGGTTATTGAACTTTGATATGGCACATGGAGAAAAATCATCAGTTGAAAATTGATATTAATCGTTCTCAAACTCAAATTCTGACATTCTCTTCTCAATCAGGTAATGCTCCACAATTTTTTAAATCTGACTAATCTAAATTTAGAGAAGAAACAACTAATTTTGTGTTGTCGAACAAATTTTTTTTAGTTTTAGTGATACATTATTTTTTATAAAATCGACTTTCTACAAGTGAAAATCCTTCTATTACACGTATTCTACGAAATACTCTCAAACGTACACTTCAAAAATTAGTCGTTCATATAAAGGAATTAATTTAAAAATTTTCAAGTTTAAATAATAATATTTCTTTGTGTTCCGATATTTGGAATGATCATTGGCAAAGTTGTTCAAATACGAGTATTACATATAATTGGATTGATAATTCTTGGAACATTAAAAAAAGATTGCTTGATATAGATGTTTTAGCAAAATACACACGACACAAAATATTTCTCAACTTATATTTGTTGTTTCAGACGAATATGATCTAACTTCTCAAGTTTCTTTAATTTATTTTGATAATGCCACTGTAAATACTTCAAGTATTAACGATCTTATTAAAATATGTAAAATACGTGGTAAATTTTTTCATATTAGATGCACATGTCATATTTTAAATTTATGTGTTCAAGATGGACTAAAAAATTTATCATCACATATTCAACCAATTAGGAACGCAATTCATTATTTATGGACACATTCTCAAGTTATGAAACAATATGACAAATTTTGCAAAATAAATGGTATGAAACCTAAACAGTTTGCATGAGACTTTCCAACTTATTGGAATTCAACATATAAAATGTTATTATCGTCTTTTGAATATAAAAATTTATTATGTATATTTTTTATCAATATGTTCAAGCTCGTAATATTTATTTATTTTCAAATCAATAGAACATATGCAATAATATTTGTGAAATTTTAAAAGTTTTTGATATGTCAGTGATCAATTATCTAGTGTTATTATCTTACTTCACATTCAATTTTAACACATTGTTATAACATTGCATGTTTTTTCAGTTAACATATTAAATCTAATGATGATGTTTTAGTTCAATGCATTTATGTCATGAAGAAAATAGGAAAATATTTTTTTACAAATTCTTGAAATATTTTTATGTGCTTCTGTTTTAGATCTTAAAATTAAATTAAATGATTTACAAGAAATGTTAACATTATTTTATGAATCTTTTGATAATGTTATGGAAACAATTTCTAATATCTAAAATCTAATTGATTTTGTTTAATATTAAAACTCATTTATATTGTATTTATTATGAATAGAACATCAAATATGGTAGATAAATTATTCCATATGAAACACAATCCACTATTTCTAGTAATATTACTTCTAAACTTACTAAATCACAATTTTTATTAAGAGAATGGACGAAACGTCCACAAGAATCCTCGAGTTCCAGTCAAGAACTTGAGAATTATTTTACCACTACTTTGTTTTTAGTGATGCAGATAAGGAAATTTTCGACATTTTGCGATGGTGGTCACAAAACACAAATATATCCAATTTTGTTTATAGTGGCAAAAAGAATTCTAGCTGACTCATTTCAACGGTTGCAATGGAGCATGATTTTAGCACTGAAGGAATATATTGAATGAGAGATATTCTAGCTTAAAATATAAAAATTTGGAACCCCAATATTTTCTCAATGATCGGTTAAAAGCCGCTAGCCAAACACGACATATTAAAAATGATGAAGAAGACCGAGACGAAACCGAATGAACATCTGGAACTACAATAAGAGAAAATGCGAATAAGTGTTATTGAACATAATGAAATATAATATAT
Source organism: Primulina huaijiensis (assembly GCF_012295235.1). Classification (NCBI taxonomy): domain Eukaryota; kingdom Viridiplantae; phylum Streptophyta; class Magnoliopsida; order Lamiales; family Gesneriaceae; genus Primulina; species Primulina huaijiensis. The sequence goes on from NC_133313.1 coordinate 18,348,274, forward strand.
TTTTTATATAAGATGCTGAAAGTTGAAATGTAATAGAATTTTTATTGAAGAAATGTGAGATTTTTTTATTGAGATAATGAAATATTTGATAGAGTTTTGTAAGCTCAATTGCACAAACTTACTTTTTTAATTTATTTTCTATTCTTTAAATTTTTTTAAAAAATAAAAGGGTAAAATCGGAACTGAAACAGGCGGTTAACCAGACCCGGACCGTAACCGACCATGGGAGAGTATGTTAAGGTAATCTCGACCCGGACCGAACCCTGCCTGTGGCTAGGTCTACTACCAACTGTAATTTTTTGTAAAACAACAAGTGCACAGTCTGGAGAATAAGGCGAGAAATCTGATGAACATATGAGATAGGTGGTGGCTCTAGATCAAGTCCCGTTTGTGTGTTATGAGATATGCAAGATTCTAAGAGTCATATAGTCCATATATATAGGGATGTGCAATCGGTCTATTCGGTTACCGACCGAACCGAATAGACCTATAATCGATTTAACCGATTTTATTTTCAAATAACCGAACCGATCGAAATATTCATAGAAACCGAATTAACCGAACCGATTTTTAAATCGGTTATTTCGGTTACCGACCGAAATAACCGATATTTTTTAAAAAATACGAATTCTAACACACAAAAAAAAACAATGGAGATCTTATAAATAACAAGGAACATTGAACAAAAAATATCAATAATAAATAGAAATATTTAAGATAAAATCATTGGATGAATGAGCTTCTTTTCTAATATATGAAAAGTTGGGTTTCCTTTTAATGTATTTTTAATGTCCACATACAACTTAAATTAATATGTATACTAATTTGGTTAATTCGGTTTAACCGAATTTTTCAAATTAAAACCGAAACCGAACCGAATTAACCGATTTTCTAAAATTTCAAAACCGAACTTCTGAATTAACCAAACCGAATTTCCGAATTAATTCGATTCGGTCGGTTAATTCGGTTTAACCGAAATTTTGCACACCCCTACATATATATATGTTAAATTCAATCAAAGTTCTATATTAGAAATATACGAGGAAGATTAAGAATTAATAAGGTGAAATAATTTCTCCATCGGTATGAAGCTTTTTGGATAAAGTCCAAAGGCAAATCAATGAGGATTTAAGTCCAATCCAAATTAGAAAATATCATTGTTGAGATATGCGACTTCGATTATTCTAACAATTTATTTTTGTTTATTCGGCTTTACTTACGTTAAATAATTGAATAAATATGAGTTGTGCATTATTTCATTGGACTTTAATTTGGTTATAGTAGAGTGATGAACTCATACAAAATATAAATTGGCTATAATGTTCTGCATATGAAACAACATTATAAATATGTAAATTAAATCTAACATTATATTACTAATAGGTATGCTCAAGTTAATTAATCATTTAAATTCAGCATAACTTGATTGATTTGAATTCATAAAATATAAAAATTTATATAATTGACATAATTTGAACAATGTATCAACCATGGTAAGGTGACATTAATATAAATTGAATTTACAAAATTTACGAACATTAACTCTGAAAAGGAATATTTATTTGCCCAATTAAAACTTCACACGTTTATAAAACAAAATTTAATTGTTAAAATATATTAAAAAAATGTTTTTAAATTTAAATTCAGAGAACAATAATGATATAATAAAATTTAAAATATTAATAAAATGAAATTTAGTTTTCTTTATCATTATTAGTAACATAGCCAGATTGGTATCAAAAGTAAAAAGAAAAACACAGATGAAAAAATATATAAAAATTAAGATTATTAAAAAGATAGCATAATTGAGTATATGTTGGTTGATATATCGATTTAAACCCTCTAACAAAATCATGGTTATATATCTGCCAAACGGGGTATTTAACAAACATAAATTACTCTAAAATTTGAATACACACACTCTGGTTATCCAATCGAATCACAGAATAGCATTGGCGCAAACCAGAATTCAACTAAAATGTACATGAAAAAATGTAGGTGAAGGACGGTCACCATGCTTCCAAGCCATTTCTTGAATACTCATTCTATGTGATCATCTTGGAGTAGATTCCCATCACGCCTGATGCTGATTACAATACAAAGGAAACTCAGTTTTTGGTCATGATAGTTACAAATACAAAGGAATCAAAAAGAGTATATATTTTATTGGCTTGTCATCAAGAGGGAGACAGCCAAGAAAACCAAAAAAGTGTGTAGAGCATGATTGAGTCATTACCTGCGCCGCAAAAAACGAGCTTTGTGCAAGAAACTGGACAAACTCTTGTTTCTTTTTTTCATAATTGAATCTTGCGAGATCTAATAGTGACTGCTCTATCTGCAGATCACCCATAGTTCTAGTTTTTTCCCATTCTGTCTCCTTCAAACGATTTTCAATCTCAAAATAGTTCACGGGCATGTTGAATCTATCGGAGCCATTTGGGAACATGACATCCATCTCCCCCCTTCAATTAGAGAAATTCCAATTTTAAAAAAAAGCAGGAATTAATTGATACTTGATAATTAAATCCAAATATAAATGGATAAAACATTCTCCACATCAATCCTTACCTTCGTTTGAATAATGAAAAGCGAAATATGGATATTGGTTATGTAGATTAAAATGATAAATCTATCACTCGTGCACTAACTTTAAGCCTTGCTTCTTACCGCTTTTGACCCATATCAAACACCCCAGGACTTTTAATGACACCTCCATCAAGAGATACAGCTCCATTTGATATAAAAGGGAGAGCCTTAAGCATGTCTTCCCTTGATCTGTATACTTGCAAATTGGAAAAGAGGTTATAGAATAGTGACTCTCTTAGGTTGTGTCCATCACTTGAGATACCATTTAAGTAGGTACTATCCATGGTGATCATATTGACAGCAAATCCAAGAAACCCAGGAGGAATTTCCCCGTTGATGAGTCTTGGCTTTAAAAGATCAAGCCTCTGTTGAGGGTCATCATCAATAAAGTCGCCAACATATGGTCTAGACATACACAAAAATGATAATAAAAAAAGAGGTAAATTTTAAATGAGACCTAGTTTGATCATAACAGCAAAATACCCACCTTAGTTTTTCAAGACAAATGATACGAAATCGACCATCCAAGGGTCTGCCACCAGATACTCCAAGGGCACAAAGACCCAAACTTTTATCTATTAAACCTTGTCTGTTGTATGTTTCCAGGGCTTTGACACCCTCATAGGTCTTGCAGACAAGTGCTAACATTGTATCCAGGCCGAGATACTCTGAAAGAAGCCTAAGCCCCATAATTAAATAGCAAATAAGTTAGCCAGATTAGGATTAGTAGTCAACTGTTAGTTCACTCACTTTCTTAAATTAAATTTACAAGTGCGCTATCCACAAGGAGTAAATTTACATCCAACTGCTGCAGCGAAACATAAAGCACAATTAATATGGCTGCAGTGGCAACTTGCAATACATAGTAGTGCACACTCCATTGCTAGAAGAAGTAAAACACGAGACTGCCATATTTAGATGTTATTGTCCAAAGATACTAAATAATACACAAAATATATTACTGCTGCTTAAATAAAACACACTAAGTAGTATCATATGAATTTGTCAGTACATATAAATAAAAATTGGAGCCAGTAATAAATTTGCAAGAAGGAAATAGTGGAACGTTGAAAAAGAATTGAAGCAACCTGCTAAGGTTACCATCATCAACCATCCCAAGTGTAGCAACAATGCCGAGGACATCTTTTGTCAATGTTAGGTAAGAAGCTTGAGTTTCAGGTTGACTTTTCATTCTATACCACAATGCAGCTGCAGATCCCTCATGTTTAAGAATATTCTGTATGATTTTCTCCTCATTATGAGAAGGGTCTTCCTTTTTCATTGAGGAACTCATGTGATACTTCCCAATAGTGACTGGAAGAGCAAGTATGGTTAGAAAAAAAAAGAAGATAAATAATCAGAATACCATCAGAAAAGAGATATGATTCAGTTTTCGAGACGAAATAAACAAAGAATGAAGAGATTGAGGTTAAGAAAACATCTTAGCAGTACAAATTTCAAGAAATAGCTGAAAGGTAACTCATTCATCTCTAAAATATATTCTAGATCTGTGACTATCAGCTTAATGCACCAAGAGTTTGTTCCTCGTGATTTAAAAATACCATTACGTCCAAATGGCAATATGGACACCAGAACAATTCATTTTCTCCTTCTAAAAGATGGATGTGCAGCACAACCACATAACTGGAAAGACTGGAATACCAATTATGGAAATGCACATACCTTGCATGTCCACAACTGATTCATCCAATTTGTTTTTATGATGCTTCAAATATTTAACATTGTCTTCATGATGCTTGATTTTTTGACCCAGCTCCAGCATATCATCTTGAAGTTTCTGCAAACATCAAATCAACTCAGTTTCACATCAATCAATATCTTGTCCTCGAGGTGACTCATATAAGATCTTTTGATAGACAAATACTCTTACTGATTAAAAAGGAAAAGGAAAACTAAAGTTGAGTATCAAGCAAGTTACGCACGAACCATCTAAAGGAGACAGTAAAAAATCTAAGAATTTTAGTGACAAACCTTAGAATGGTTTGCAGTTGATTCAGCGATCTGAATAAGACCTCCATTCTGGATATTGTCCCTTGAAATCATATATGGGGAATTTTGACCAACATGTGTCAGATCAGAGACGACTAATGCCCTTGAGTTATTTGATAGCTGGTATTACAAATGAACCACAGCCTCAGATATCATGTTCCAAGCATTTGCATATAAAGAGCGAATTATAGGTAATAATAATAAAAAATCGTCAATGATTTAAAAAACAGAATTTCAGGTTTGAAACAGAAAAATCTTTATGCTTATTTGCTTCATTCAACAAACCAGACTCCAATCCAGGACCAGAAAAATTCAATAATTCCCAAAGCAAGATTGACCAATCAATACCGTGTGGATCAGGAAAGCAACATCATATAAAAGTAATGGTACAACGTAAACAAACTGCATTACCTAAAAGCACACAATAATCAATGAAATCATGCTTATAATCAAAACATCCAATTTGAATAAAAGTAACACGCTGAAATCCTTTTGATAAACATATCGTACTACTGTAAAATTATGTTTCATCTCACATTCACAAATTGCAATTTTAACCTTTTCTTTTTCCCTTTAACCGTTGCAAAAATGATGCCTGTAAAGAACTCAAGCATAATAAACAACAAATTTGGAGATCAGGAAAGACATTTACTCATCCAATTTTAGTTGTGACACATTTTTTTACGGTCTAGATATCACCCTCGTTTGTATAATTTCACTCAATGCAAAAAAGTTTCAACTGTCAGTTCACAAAAATCCACCAGGACCCAAGTTCTAATATATGCAAAACTGTGGTACTAGCCTTTGGAGTGTCAAAGTTTTGGTTTTTGAATTAATGTTATCTTCCCCTGCTCCGGTACTATTAGCCGTAAGATTGGAAAATAAGGAAGAAAACTAAATTCATCGATTGGTGGATCCTTCACTACCTTTAGTGCATATTTATCATTCTTACTCATTGAATTACTCATCATTCAGATTTACAAATTAGTACTTCTGTCGTTAGAGAACAAGTCAGTTATCAGACATAAATATGCTTGGAAGTAGAAACATACACATAAAGCATGATTAAAATCACAAAATATAAAACACCGTTATAAATAACATATGAAAAGTTTATACAGCTTTGAAATGTAAAAATTCAAGACGGAGGTTATTGACAATCATCCAATGTGCTTACAATACATTTTTCATGTTTTACAAGGCTCTATTGAAGGAAGTGAACAAAACTGAATTTGCGTTTTGATCTAGCAATCGGTTCCATAAGTATATATGAAATGATATACAGACTTGAATGACTTTCTCACCTATTATACTAAGTTTCTGGAGCAGTCTATCCTATTGTATTTGATGCCGAACATTGGCGATCTCATTACCGGTGGGCATAATAGAAGGACGAACTGAGNAAGAAGAATGCTCCATTTGTATGGTCTGAAGACTGTGAGTCCAGTTTTCTTGAGTTGAAGAAAATATTGACCAGTGCTCCGATCTTGACTATTCCATCAGGTACTGGTGATTTTGTCGTCTATTGTGATGCTTCTCACAGAGGATTGGGATGTGTTCTGATGCAGCGGGGACATGTCATTGCCTATGCTTCGAGACAGTTGAAGCCACATGAAACTCGCTATCCAATTTATGATCTTGAATTGGCAGCTATTGTATTTGCACTGAAGATATAACGACACTACCTCTACGGTGAGAATTTTTGAGATTTATTCTGATCACAAAAGTTTGAAATATCTGTTTTCGCAGTCAGAATTGAATATGAGACAGAGAAGATGGCTTGATTTGCTGAAAGACTTTGATTGTGAAATCAAATATTATCCGGGAAAGTCCAATGCAGCAACTGATGCCCTAAGTCGAAAGGTATGTTCTTTATCCTTATCGACGATTGGTGTTTCGAATTTGATAGAAGATTGCTGTTTGTCTGGATTGATATTTGAGACAGGTAGTAGACCATTGAGATTATATGATGTTCAAGCCGAACCATAGCTGATTTTGAAAATTAAAGCGGCTCAGAAAGTTGATCAGAATGTACAGAACTCGATATCGATGGTCAGAGCAGGGCATCGATCAGAATATCAGGTACGTGAGGATGTACTGTATGTGAATAATCGATTGGTTGTGCCAGATGTTTCAGAGTTGAGACAACAGATATTGTCAGAAGCGCATAGCATTCGATTCAGTATTTATCCTGGTGGCAGAAAGATGTACAATGATTTAAAGGCACAGTTTTGGTGGAAACAGATGAAATCTGATGTCACAGAGTGTGTGTCAAAGTGTCTGAATTGCCAACAGGTAAAAGCAGAAAGAAAGAAACCAGGAGGTCTACTGCACAGCTTGTCTATTCCTGAATGGAAATGGGATCACATTCCATGGATTTTGTGACGCAGTTACCGCGATCCTCCCAAGGTTGTGATGCGATTTAGGTCGTGATTGACCGATTGACCAAATCAGCATGCTTTATTCCATATCAGATGACATACAGGTATGACCAGATGGCTGAGATCTATGTCAGAGAAGTGGTCAGATTGCACGGAGTGCCGAAGTCGATTGTATCAGACCGTGATCTTCGGTTCACTTCGCACTTTTGGCAGAGTTTGCAGCAGGCTCTAGGTACGAAGTTACATCTGAGTACCGCATATCATCCACAGACTGACGGACAGTCAGAGCGGACTATCCAGACGTTGAAAGATATGCTGAGAGCCGTAGTGCTTGATTTTAGCACTAGTTGGCAAGATGCATTGCCACTTTGTGAGTTTTCGTACAACAACAGCTATCAGACGAGTATTGAGATGGCACCGTTTGAAGCATTGTACGGCAAGAAATGCAGATCCTCTTTGTATTGGGATGATGTCTCTGAGGTACCTGAGATTAGACCTGATATGATCAGAGATATGACTGAGAAAGTGAAACTGATTCAGAAGAGAATGAAGACAGCTCAAGACAGACAGGCCAAATATGCCAATGCTCGACGGAGACCGTTGGTATTTGAGGCAGGAGACCGAGTATTCCTGAAGATTTCACCTTTCAGAGGACTTGTCAGATTTGGCAAGAAAGGAAAGCTGTCTCCACGATATATCGGGCCGTATGAGATTCTTGAGAAGATAGGAGATCGTGCCTATCGACTAGTATTACCGCCTTCTTTATCTGGAATACATGATGTCTTTCATGTATCTATGCTGCGGAAGTATCTCCCTGATGATTTTCACATTATTCAGCCAAATGAGGCCGAGCTTGATGAATCTCTGAGTTACGTTGAAAAGCCGGTACAGATTATTGATCGTAAAGAAAAACAACTCAAAACGAAGATTATTTCACTTGCGAAAGTGCAGTGGACTCGTCATGGCACTAAAGAAGCTACCTGGGAGACTGAGTCTGATATGAGACAGAAATTCCCAGAGTTATTTCACTGATGTGAGTTGTTTATTTTATCTTATGTGATTTAATTGCTTGCGATTTCGAGGACGAAATCCTGTCTCAGAGGGAGAGAATTGTAAGGCCCGAGATGTTAACATGTTAATCCGAGATTATTTAATTTACGAATTTTGGAATAATGAAATAGATTCCACGGTTATTGTAATTAATTAGGATTGAAATTGAATTAAAAAGAGTTGTGAGGACCAAATTGCAAATAGTGAAGATTTCATGGGCTAAAGTGCAATTAATAATTTGAGTGGGACACTTGTCACCACCATGCACTTTGATATATAAATGTCCAATTTCCTTCATTTCTTCTTGGCTGAAACCGAGAGTTGTCCCTGGAAATCCTTGAAGTTTTCTTACACGTGAAAAAAATTGAGTTTGCCACATTCGGTTATCAGAATTTGAATCCGGACACAGTACCGTACTCCTCTCATCGCCAGCTACAACTGGACGTAAGTTTTATTGAGTTCTGTTATCATTTGAAATTATGATATTGGAGGAATTATTATGTGATCATTATTATGTGTGATGGGAATACTAGACATCGTAGAATCGAAGTCAGATCGAAGAACAAGTTGATTTTGGAATTGTTATGATTTTCTAATTTTATCAATTGAAATTGAACAGATTTGGATTATGGATTGATTACAGATTGTAACGGATATGTGTTATGGTTTGTAATTGATATATGTTGCTATTGTATTGACGGGGATATCGGGATTGTGCCGTTATGCCGTTGATTTGAATTAAATTCAGATTGATCAGATTCGGTATTGAATTGTGAATGGAATGTTGATATTGCTATTCTCGATATGTCATTTCAGATTTACAGAGACAGTCTTGAGTTCAGCACTTATATTGCTTCAGACCGAGACTACGAAAGAAAGTTATAAGTCAATGTCGAACCCGGGAGAATGACTCGAGTTAGATATAACTTGAGTTTCCCTAAACCACATACTTATTGTTATTATATGCATTGATTTGAATTGATATGCTTGTTCTATTGATTTATAGAAAGCGTGATTAGACGATTGGTCTTGTGACAGAGGTGCCAGACTGTGATAGAGTAGTCACTGGCCCATTGCACATTGTCACAGAGGAGTTATTGGNCTTATAAATAACAAGGAACATTGAACAAAAAATATCAATAATAAATAGAAATATTTAAGATAAAATCATTGGATGAATGAGCTTCTTTTCTAATATATGAAAAGTTGGGTTTCCTTTTAATGTATTTTTAATGTCCACATACAACTTAAATTAATATGTATACTAATTTGGTTAATTCGGTTTAACCGAATTTTTCAAATTAAAACCGAAACCGAACCGAATTAACCGATTTTCTAAAATTTCAAAACCGAACTTCTGAATTAACCAAACCGAATTTCCGAATTAATTCGATTCGGTCGGTTAATTCGGTTTAACCGAAATTTTGCACACCCCTACATATATATATGTTAAATTCAATCAAAGTTCTATATTAGAAATATACGAGGAAGATTAAGAATTAATAAGGTGAAATAATTTCTCCATCGGTATGAAGCTTTTTGGATAAAGTCCAAAGGCAAATCAATGAGGATTTAAGTCCAATCCAAATTAGAAAATATCATTGTTGAGATATGCGACTTCGATTATTCTAACAATTTATTTTTGTTTATTCGGCTTTACTTACGTTAAATAATTGAATAAATATGAGTTGTGCATTATTTCATTGGACTTTAATTTGGTTATAGTAGAGTGATGAACTCATACAAAATATAAATTGGCTATAATGTTCTGCATATGAAACAACATTATAAATATGTAAATTAAATCTAACATTATATTACTAATAGGTATGCTCAAGTTAATTAATCATTTAAATTCAGCATAACTTGATTGATTTGAATTCATAAAATATAAAAATTTATATAATTGACATAATTTGAACAATGTATCAACCATGGTAAGGTGACATTAATATAAATTGAATTTACAAAATTTACGAACATTAACTCTGAAAAGGAATATTTATTTGCCCAATTAAAACTTCACACGTTTATAAAACAAAATTTAATTGTTAAAATATATTAAAAAAATGTTTTTAAATTTAAATTCAGAGAACAATAATGATATAATAAAATTTAAAATATTAATAAAATGAAATTTAGTTTTCTTTATCATTATTAGTAACATAGCCAGATTGGTATCAAAAGTAAAAAGAAAAACACAGATGAAAAAATATATAAAAATTAAGATTATTAAAAAGATAGCATAATTGAGTATATGTTGGTTGATATATCGATTTAAACCCTCTAACAAAATCATGGTTATATATCTGCCAAACGGGGTATTTAACAAACATAAATTACTCTAAAATTTGAATACACACACTCTGGTTATCCAATCGAATCACAGAATAGCATTGGCGCAAACCAGAATTCAACTAAAATGTACATGAAAAAATGTAGGTGAAGGACGGTCACCATGCTTCCAAGCCATTTCTTGAATACTCATTCTATGTGATCATCTTGGAGTAGATTCCCATCACGCCTGATGCTGATTACAATACAAAGGAAACTCAGTTTTTGGTCATGATAGTTACAAATACAAAGGAATCAAAAAGAGTATATATTTTATTGGCTTGTCATCAAGAGGGAGACAGCCAAGAAAACCAAAAAAGTGTGTAGAGCATGATTGAGTCATTACCTGCGCCGCAAAAAACGAGCTTTGTGCAAGAAACTGGACAAACTCTTGTTTCTTTTTTTCATAATTGAATCTTGCGAGATCTAATAGTGACTGCTCTATCTGCAGATCACCCATAGTTCTAGTTTTTTCCCATTCTGTCTCCTTCAAACGATTTTCAATCTCAAAATAGTTCACGGGCATGTTGAATCTATCGGAGCCATTTGGGAACATGACATCCATCTCCCCCCTTCAATTAGAGAAATTCCAATTTTAAAAAAAAGCAGGAATTAATTGATACTTGATAATTAAATCCAAATATAAATGGATAAAACATTCTCCACATCAATCCTTACCTTCGTTTGAATAATGAAAAGCGAAATATGGATATTGGTTATGTAGATTAAAATGATAAATCTATCACTCGTGCACTAACTTTAAGCCTTGCTTCTTACCGCTTTTGACCCATATCAAACACCCCAGGACTTTTAATGACACCTCCATCAAGAGATACAGCTCCATTTGATATAAAAGGGAGAGCCTTAAGCATGTCTTCCCTTGATCTGTATACTTGCAAATTGGAAAAGAGGTTATAGAATAGTGACTCTCTTAGGTTGTGTCCATCACTTGAGATACCATTTAAGTAGGTACTATCCATGGTGATCATATTGACAGCAAATCCAAGAAACCCAGGAGGAATTTCCCCGTTGATGAGTCTTGGCTTTAAAAGATCAAGCCTCTGTTGAGGGTCATCATCAATAAAGTCGCCAACATATGGTCTAGACATACACAAAAATGATAATAAAAAAAGAGGTAAATTTTAAATGAGACCTAGTTTGATCATAACAGCAAAATACCCACCTTAGTTTTTCGAGACAAATGATACGAAATCGACCATCCAAGGGTCTGCCACCAGATACTCCAAGGGCACAAAGACCCAAACTTTTATCTATTAAACCTTGTCTGTTGTATGTTTCCAGGGCTTTGACACCCTCATAGGTCTTGCAGACAAGTGCTAACATTGTATCCAGGCCGAGATACTCTGAAAGAAGCCTAAGCCCCATAATTAAATAGCAAATAAGTTAGCCAGATTAGGATTAGTAGTCAACTGTTAGTTCACTCACTTTCTTAAATTAAATTTACAAGTGCGCTATCCACAAGGAGTAAATTTACATCCAACTGCTGCAGCGAAACATAAAGCACAATTAATATGGCTGCAGTGGCAACTTGCAATACATAGTAGTGCATACTCCATTGCTAGAAGAAGTAAAACACGAGACTGCCATATGTAGATGTTATTGTCCAAAGATACTAAATAATACACAAAATATATTACTGCTGCTTAAATAAAACATACTAAGTAGTATCATATGAATATGTCAGTACATATAAATAAAAATTGGAGCCAGTAATAAATTTGCAAGAAGGAAATAGTGGAACGTTGAAAAAGAATTGAAGCAACCTGCTAAGGTTACCATCATCAACCATCCCAAGTGTAGCAACAATGCCGAGGACATCTTTTGTCAATGTTAGGTAAGAAGCTTGAGTTTCAGGTTGACTTTTCATTCTATACCACAATGCAGCTGCAGATCCCTCATGTTTAAGAATATTCTGTATGATTTTCTCCTCATTATGAGAAGGGTCTTCCTTTTTCATTGAGGAACTCATGTGATACTTCCCAATAGTGACTGGAAGAGCAAGTATGGTTAGAAAAAAAAAGAAGATAAATAATCAGAATACCATCAGAAAAGAGATATGATTCAGTTTTCGAGACGAAATAAACAAAGAATGAAGAGATTGAGGTTAAGAAAACATCTTAGCAGTACAAATTTCAAGAAATAGCTGAAAGGTAACTCATTCATCTCTAAAATATATTCTAGATCTGTGACTATCAGCTTAATGCACCAAGAGTTTGTTCCTCGTGATTTAAAAATACCATTACGTCCAAATGGCAATATGGACACCAGAACAATTCATTTTCTCCTTCTAAAAGATGGATGTGCAGCACAACCACATAACTGGAAAGACTGGAATACCAATTATGGAAATGCACATACCTTGCATGTCCACAACTGATTCATCCAATTTGTTTTTATGATGCTTCAAATATTTAACATTGTCTTCATGATGCTTGATTTTTTGACCCAGCTCCAGCATATCATCTTGAAGTTTCTGCAAACATCAAATCAACTCAGTTTCACATCAATCAATATCTTGTCCTCGAGGTGACTCATATAAGATCTTTTGATAGACAAATACTCTTACTGATTAAAAAGGAAAAGGAAAACTAAAGTTGAGTATCAAGCAAGTTACGCACGAACCATCTAAAGGAGACAGTAAAAAATCTAAGAATTTTAGTGACAAACCTTAGAATGGTTTGCAGTTGATTCAGCGATCTGAATAAGACCTCCATTCTGGATATTGTCCCTTGAAATCATATATGGGGAATTTTGACCAACATGTGTCAGATCAGAGACGACTAATGCCCTTGAGTTATTTGATAGCTGGTATTACAAATGAACCACAGCCTCAGATATCATGTTCCAAGCATTTGCATATAAAGAGCGAATTATAGGTAATAATAATAAAAAATCGTCAATGATTTAAAAAACAGAATTTCAGGTTTGAAACAGAAAAATCTTTATGCTTATTTGCTTCATTCAACAAACCAGACTCCAATCCAGGACCAGAAAAATTCAATAATTCCCAAAGCAAGATTGACCAATCAATACCGTGTGGATCAGGAAAGCAACATCATATAAAAGTAATGGTACAACGTAAACAAACTGCATTACCTAAAAGCACACAATAATCAATGAAATCATGCTTATAATCAAAACATCCAATTTGAATAAAAGTAACACGCTGAAATCCTTTTGATAAACATATCGTACTACTGTAAAATTATGTTTCATCTCACATTCACAAATTGCAATTTTAACCTTTTCTTTTTCCCTTTAACCGTTGCAAAAATGATGCCTGTAAAGAACTCAAGCATAATAAACAACAAATTTGGAGATCAGGAAAGACATTTACTCATCCAATTTTAGTTGTGACACATTTTTTTACGGTCTAGATATCACCCTCGTTTGTATAATTTCACTCAATGCAAAAAAGTTTCAACTGTCAGTTCACAAAAATCCACCACGACCCAAGTTCCAATATATGCAAAACTGTGGTACTAGCCTTTGGAGTGTCAAAGTTTTGGTTTTTGAATTAATGTTATCTTCCCCTGCTCTGGTACTATTAGCCGTAAGATTGGAAAATAAGGAAGAAAACTAAATTCATCGATTGGTGGATCCTTCACTACCTTTAGTGCATATTTATCATTCTTACTCATTGAATTACTCATCATTCAGATTTACAAATTAGTATTTCTGTCGTGAGAGAACAAGTCAGTTATCAGTCATAAATATGCTTGGAAGTAGAAACATACACATAAAGCATGATTAAAATCACAAAATATAAAACACCGTTATAAATAACATATGAAAAGTTTATACAGCTTTGAAATGTAAAAATTCAAGACGGAGGTTATTGACAATCATCCAATGTGCTTACAATACATTTTTCATGTTTTACAAGGCTCTATTGAAGGAAGTGAACAAAACTGAATTTGCGTTTTGATCTAGCAATCGGTTCCATAAGTATATATGAAATGATATACAGACTTGAATGACTTTCTCACCTATTATACTAAGTTTCTGGAGCAGTCTATCCTATTTTATTTGATGCCGAACATTGGCGATCTCATTAACGGTGGGCATAATAGAAGGACGAACTGAGAAAGAGTTACCTCCAGGCCAACTTCAAGGATGTGACACTTTATATTATCGGTTGGATTAAGGTGCATGAACCGAATCCTAATTGTTGAGTGAATTGTGGACTTTGACTTCTCAAAAAATGGGTTATGATATGATCTCATAACCGTTCCATAAGCAATTTAGTAGCGAGTTTTTGTCTTTTTGAGAGAGAAAACCTAAGGTAAGTTTTCTTAAAAAGTGTTTTTTAAGCATCTTTTAGAATATCTTTCGCAACCAACTGTTTTTCTTTTCTTCTAAAAATGTGTTTTACTCCAAAATTTTTTGTATCCGCACGCGTTCAGATCATATAGTATCACATTCTCCTACCTTTTCCCACAATAATAGGCCGAAAATAAATCCAAACATATCCTTACATTTTCCAAAAAAAAAAAACTAAGTTGTCCAAACAAAAAATATAAAAAAAACCACTAAAAACTGCCGAAAAAATCATCTAAATTTTCAAAAGCAAATGCTGAAACGTTTTCCCAGTTTATCTCAACCTATAATCACTCTTCACACTGTAAAACAAAATCAAAGCATATTCACATTGAAAGAACACATAAAATTTGGTTAGTCCCAATCCTTTTCGACTCTAGGAAAAACCACACACATCAGTTTTAACTTTTAAGCATAATCACAAGCATGCACAAGGCTGCCGCACAGCAGCCTTCACTTTCATGTGTACGGAAAAATCCATAAATGGACCCTAAACCCCAATTTCCACAAAGTTTTGAATGATAAATCACTTAAAAAAATACCAATATCATTAAGAATAAAAGAGATAGAGGGACCTGGGTAGGTGGCTCGCCATTCATGGTACTTAGCTGCTGGTCGCCGCCGAGTATCTCCCTCCGTTGAGTGTTTGCTCTGCCAAGAGCTGGCTAGACAAAGTGAGGGAAAATTTGTTAAATAATTTCAGTAGTCACGGCGAAGTCATTTTTTTAATTTTAATTAAATAATTGAGTGAAGAGCTGCCAACACGAAAGGGGTCTTTTATGCTGGAAAAGCTAAAGAGGAAAACTAAGAATTGATAAATCGAATACAAATAATTTTTTTTTCGAAAATATACTTAATGAAAACAAAAACTTGTTTGAGACGATCTCACAGGTCGTATTTTGTGATACAGATCTCTTATTTTAGTCATCCATGAAAAATTATTATTTTTTATGTTAAGAGTATTACTTTTTATTGTGAATATCGTTAGGGTTGACCCGTCTCACAGATAAAGATTCGTGAGACTGTCTCATAAGAGACCTACTTCATAATGTATTTATAAAAGATTTTTGACAAGTTGTAACAGAATGCATGATTTATTCCTCTTGTTTCCCAAGGAATGATATTTAATTTCTTTCTTCAACATATGTAAACCCTTTTTTTTATGTTTTCCTCGGTCATTTGAACCATATTGAATTAGTTTATGAAATAATATCTGAATCTGCATTATACTTTTATTGTGTTCATTACTTATGAGATGAAATTTAGCATATAACCGATTTGATTAGCAAAGAAGAGCTAGTGTAGCTATTTGGGTTAGCTCGTCCACTCAAATAGACGAGTTGGGCTGGTGATTTTTTATCCATCCAAATGGCGGATTGGCGTGCTTCGTCAAATGGTGAGTTAAGACAGGTTGTGGGTCAGTTCATCTTGACCCATTTTATATAACTAAAAATGATTGATTATGTCGGGGTGGTCCACCATGACTCACCAAATAAACAGGTAGAGTTGACGGTTTCTCAATCCACCGAAATGACGGGGTAGCACGCCTAGTCAAATGATAGATTGTGGCGGTTCCGGGCCGGCTTTTTTTTTTTTTTTTTGGAACAATAATGTATTTACTAGATGAATTATTGAGCAAATAAATTTGATCCAAATTTGGTTATTTTTCCGTAGTGTAAAAAATCTTTTTTTTTTGGGAAGATGATTTAGGTGACTTGATTGATTAAATTTGCTTATAAAGATTACAACCACGATGTCTCTTCATAAAATACTCATAATTTATGTATGTTTTGCCTACATATATAATTTGCTAAATAAATATTTATAATTTTTAAAATTATAAACCGATGAACTCATTGTTGATAAAATTGTACTTTTGAAGAGAAATCCCATGAGTGCTTCAAATACGTGCCAAATTTTGGAGCAATTTGGATTTTGGGCATGTTTGGTTCTTTTGCTCTTCACGTGGAAGAAAATTCAATGAGAATAAAATTTGACACCAACGGCTGACTTCGTGTATGTATTAAATGTTAATTGGAGATTGATCTAATAGTAATATTATTTTTATGTAATTTGTGGTTGTGATTTAGTATATAATATAAATATGTTAACATTGTTATTATTTGAAACACAACAAAGAAAATAATAATTAGCACACGATGTACACGCGTTGCATTTTAAATAACCAAGACACAAAACTAAATGATAACGTTAACATAATTTTTTTCATTTCATTAATATCCTTCTTATTGATTTATAACAAATTTCATGTCCTTATAACATAAAAATATCTTAAAAATTAATCATCCACCATGAAGGTGATGTATTTCATGACAACGTGTGAAAAATTCTGTTAGAATATTTATGTTTTAGTGATTTAACATGGTTTGCTGATCTAATGGATAATTATATAGTCTAGCTACACTAAATTCAAAAAAAATTGATTATTCATGCGTACATTTATTTCCGAAACAAACTTGATCAAAGCCCTATGTATTGCCTAAGTGAAACTAGTAGGCAAGCAGATACAAAGGTCGCCGAACATAAGCATAACTGATCAAAAGTCAATTGATAGAGCAGTCTGGCTCGGTAGACCAGTTAGTCTAATCAACTAACATTCTCTGAACATCTGGTATTCATTTCTGAAGAGCATAGACCAGCTCATGATTGGATAAAATCTCATATAACAAATTTTTAGTACGTAAAATATCAAAGTTCATGCGCACTACCTGAAGTATACTATCTGTTAGAAATGACGATGACATGATACAATGACGTCTGTAATTGTAACGTATTTCCATATTCAAAATGATGACCATTGCACGTGATTCCTTTAAATAGACCAGTCATACGTGCTTAAGAACACTCTCATCCTTGCTCAACATTTCTATTTGCCTAAGAAAAGTTCTTCGTGTTCAAAGCAATTTTTGAGAGCCCAATTGATCATAACAAGCACATGCTGATATTTTTCCAAGTAGATTACATGAGACCTAAAGAAGTAACACAAATACAAAAAAGATATGTTGTGTAATTCTTAAAATATAATTCACAAAAACCATATGAAAAACCCAATGATCCAACAACGAAATAAAATAAACAAAATCAAATGTTAAAAAAATGATTTGTGATGTTGGCACATCCAGTATGTCACCTTTGAAAAGACCAATGGACTCCATATTTCCAATATTGAAAAAAATTTGTTGACAACAAAAAGTTGAATCATAGGATTTCAAAACTATGCTACCACATAAGATCAGTGAATGAGAACGTCGTTCGAGTGTAGTTTTTACCAATCTCCCAAATTACAAGCTTCAAATTTTATCTCCAACTGTAACATGCTTGTCCTTGAAATCAACTCAACAAATACAACATATAAATACCAAATACAAACCAAGTAAAGGCTAATTTATATTAAGCGATAACATATATTTTTTTTAATAAAAATATAGACTAATTATTTATCAAAATCCACCAAATAGACTAATTATTTATCAAAATCTACTACACCATTGCACCAATTTCTTATTAATAACAAATTGATTTAATAATCTATTCAATGTTTACTGATTGAATTTTACTGATTAAATTTAGCCATCAAAGAGTAGCGGAAGATAGGAAATTAGTTGTTAACATGTTTAATGGAATATCAAAACATTAAAAATGTCAGGTAGACGATGAGATAGATGCATTACCAAATTACAAAATGCATGTAAATGACAGTGATGGATAGATTAAAATAAGCCACTTTATTCTTGAAATTTCACATACCGATCCCATAACTAATGAACAATCCCAATCAGGCCAATTTTCATTCCACATTAAACCAAATAACACCAAAAACATCAGTCATCCGTCACCCTTTCCTTATCTTGACATTAAGAATCCACTCATTTCCGGCTGGCTTAGGTATAGACTTCGGTAGCCGAAGAGGCACCTTATACTCCCCAAGAGCAGATAAAGGAGTGGGTAGTTGCAAATTTTCCGGTTCAATGTGCACTTGTAGTTGCCTGGCAATCTGAATTTACCAGAGAAATTAGTCAGATCGATAACACATCAAAAAAGCAGTGCCCCCTCAAGTAACAGTATGAAAAGGCGTAGCCAGGATAGATTGACAGAAACTTAAAGGTAACCTTATGTTTCAAGTTTGAAAGGTCAAAACAATACCTCGGCCAAAATTTCTTCTTTAGTCACCGGATCACGCACCTCAGTGCCCTTCCCTTCTACGATGAACCGTCTTATACTCTAGAACATAAAGGGGTAGTGCAATAAATCTATACTGCTGATTACTTTCAACTTAAACATATGTGAAAAAAAAGTCCAATGTAGAAAAGGGAACCAACTGAATTACATAACTCTCAACTTTCCTGGTAGTGACATGATTCGTCCAACCCATATTAGGTAACCATGATTCTAACCAAGACACAATTCAAGAAAGAAAATGAAGACTGATGCTAATAAAATAACCAAATTAACGATTTTAAAGAATTCAATACACCTTCCTATGAATTCGAAAATTTGAAGGAAAAAAAAACAGTGTGAGAAACAAGAGCTCCGTTGCACGTAGAACTAGTGCAAATTATGACAACTATATAAAGCGGAAATAAACTTCTAAGGATGAAACTGCATTAACTTTTAAGTCAGCGTAGACACCTTTCCAGAATTTTTATGGGAAACTCAAATCTTCAAGTAAGAAATACTGATATTTCAAACCCCAAAAAAGTAAGAAACACTGACCAGTTTTGCATTTGCGAGACGGTTTGCTGCCGCCTGGCACTCTTTCATGCTGTTTTCCTCTGTCTTCGTAACTACTTTAACCTCTTCGACTTCCTTAGGCTGGTAAATCTGATCAGAGAAATGGACAAGGTAGCGATCAGTACTATTTTGTTACATGTTTAATGCATAAAGTGCTGGCATGAGAGCTACTTAAAAATGTTGACCATGCAGTTATTGGAAAAAGAAGAAAAATAGCATGTCAATTGCAAGTATTAAATACTTGAAGTAAGGGACCAACAGAATACAGTGCCTACATGGATTTACATAAAATTTATGGGAGAAAGAGTGTATTCATATTTGCTTAGAATGAGTTTGGAAGAGGAAGTCTTTTTTCCCACATTATTCTCTTCTTTCACTAATTTCCCTCTTGTCGTCCATATGCATTCATGAACATAAAAGCCAAAGAGTGGTCTGAGTGGAAAGGGATAAACACTTTTCTTTGAGGAGTAATTTAACTATCATGTGACTACTATATATGAAGCACTCATTGAATTTATTATAGAAAATAAAATAAGTTCAGATTCACATTTAAAAACATTTCTACCACAACACTCATAAGATATGATACTCCTGTACAATATTGAACATAGCTGAGGGCAGAAATTGGCAAAGAGGCGAAATTTTCAAATGCCATCTTTTTAAAAAATATAAGATACGTCCACCGAAATACACAAGTGCTCCAAAAATATGTAGGATCCACCCTTACCAACGGATACAAGATGCATCAATAGCAACACTTTACAAATCAAAATAAAAAATCTTTGGAGTCACACTGATATTTATTCAAAACGTAGCACAATTCAAAATTCGATTAACCCGTACCAAAACAGAGAAATAATTCCAGTTCCAATCACACCGCTCGCACAATAAGTTGATGAACTCTAAAAAGTGCCAATCAAAATAGAGAAAGAGCTACCTTGCGCTGGTCACGAATGAGATGCGCGAACTTGTCAATATTGGGAACAGCTAATAACTTTGGCATCAAATGGTTCCGGAAATACCCTGGCGCCACTTTAACCGTTTCTCCCGCTTTCCCGAGCTTGTCAATCGTCTAAATCACCAAAAAATACAGTCATCTGCACCATTTTTGTAACAATTTGGGAAAAAAAACTTTAAAAATATATGAAATTGAGGCACTGACAGTTGTCAGGATGACTTCCAGCTTGCGATATCGAACGCCTTGAGCAGCGTAAAACAGCGGGTGATGTAGCCTTTCATTTGATCCCCGCCGGAGAATGTTTTTACCGTATTGCAGATAAGCCATTTTTATTCGTCGACGCTCAAATGTCCGCGAAATGTAGCTATAAACTAAAAACAAAGATTAAAAAAAGGTTGGAGAAAGATGATAATCTGAAACAAGGTTGAAGCGACGGCAACAACGACGGCGGCGTCGTC
Organism: Primulina huaijiensis; assembly: GCF_012295235.1. Classification (NCBI taxonomy): domain Eukaryota; kingdom Viridiplantae; phylum Streptophyta; class Magnoliopsida; order Lamiales; family Gesneriaceae; genus Primulina; species Primulina huaijiensis. The sequence goes on from NC_133313.1 coordinate 18,369,144, forward strand.
TGAAAGGTTAGGTTACGGTGTTGGCTCTCGGGTTTTAGATTTCGATAAATAAAAGCAAACAGGTAGCGCATAAAATCTATGAAACCCTTCAAATGACAAGCATATTAAAAAAAATTATCCTAAAATTCTTTTTTACAAATGTGTTTCATTTTCCATATTTTTGTATGAAATGGAACTTGCGATTGCTATTTTTCTATAAGTTACTCTTCGACTAATTTAATAATCTACAAATCTATTTCATATTTTTAAAACATCTCTTATTTTCAAATCAAATATTCTCGTCCAATAGCTTCGTTCAAACTAAGAGGAAAAAACTGTAAATATGCGTTACACTCTTTAAAAAAAAGATATGAATAACCTACAAAGTAGGAATTGAACCTACGACTTATTGTTCAAGAAACAAAAATTTTATCTGTTAAATTACATTTGACTTATATTAAAATTTTAATATTTTATTAATATATATAATTATTATTCTCAAATCCACCTGTAGAAGGCCAATTTGCAGAACCGACGTCGCTTCGAATTGCTCTTTAAATCTAGACCGTTGAATCAGTTGCATTTATTCTGGCCGTTACTCCACCCTATCATCGTTAACCAACCTTAACCAATCAAAGTAAAATACGCTCAATAACACACACACCAAGAAATCCTACTATCATTTCACACGACCCTTTCAGTACCAAATGGCTGTGTGCAGTTCCCAGCTGCATAAGTTTCTATTACGTAGGATCTGCTGCAATTATGGTTGTAATATAACTACCAAAAAGAATGTGAGAGTAAAGGGTGGAGGAGGAGGAGGAGGAAGGTTTTGCTCCGCAATCGCTATAGACGCGCCGCCGTCTTCTTTGGGGAGCGTGGCGGAAATTCGGTGGGGTTCTGTGAAGTTAAAAGGAGCCCGCGATGAGATGGAAGACGATGTAGTGATTATCAATTCTGATGGTGGTTTTGATGGATTTTCTTATGCGGCTGTTTTTGATGGGCACGCGGGATTCTCTTCTGTTAAGTTCCTAAGGTTTGCCCAATACTTGAAATTCTTCGTGTAATACATACGAAAGAACCTTTAATGTTATATATTTTATGGTAGTTTGATGATAAAATACCAAAGGTTTGTGTTTTAACAAAAAAATTAACTGAGGTTTTAAGTCATTATTTTTCACCTGTGGTTTAAGCTCTTACCAGATTATACGGGGATCCAGTTAAACATGAATGTTTTTTGTAGGTAAAAATGAAAACTTTTGACAAGATTCGTGATCGTAGTTTCTTGTCCATTTGTTTTTTTCTTGATCTTTAGCGTCAGAAATTATTGCAACTCAAGAATCTGGTGTTAAGGTTAAGGAGTTTGCAGTAATTTATTTTTCCAGTTCCTAGGAGTGGTATTTTGTTTCATACTACTAAGGATTATCACATTCCGATAAAATGAATATCTTGATACTCTGTTTGGTTCCAATCGCAAATAAGAGCGCGACACGACTTATTAATTGCAGGGAAGAATTATACAAAGAATGTGTTGCAGAATTACAAGGAGGGCATCTCTTAAATGGAAAGGATTTCAAAGCAATCAAGAAAGCACTGACGGAAGCTTTTGAAAATGCTGATGCAGAACTCTTGAAATGGTAAGAAAATTATATTCTCTTTTCCAAAAAAAAAAAAAGAAGTTAAATTCCCTTCTGCTAGAAGAACATGTCATCAAATGTCTAAATATATATTTTGCTTTTATATGATGCATGATTGTATTGAAGGATTTTTTTTTGTAAAGGCTTGAGACGAGCAGTGACGAAATCGAGTCTGGTGCAACTGCAACTGCAATTTTCATCCGGGAAGATGTTATGTTTATTACACATGTTGGCGATTCATGTGTGGTAGGAGCTTATGTTTTTATCATTTTCAATTCTCCTATCTTCACAATTTGTTTGATTAAGTAGATTCTTGGAAAACTTTCTTGTCTTAGGTTCTCTCAAAATCCGGGAAGGCTGAAGTTTTGACAAATTCTCATCGGCCTTATGGAAACAACAAAATTTCTCTTCAAGAAATCAAACGAATCAATGAAGCCGGTGGATGGGTGTGTTCTTTTTTACCTTTTTAGTCACTTTAAATTCATCATATTTCAACGTCATCTGGAATTTTCTTTCTTGTGACAAGTTTTGCATCCTTGTGAATACCAACCCTGATTCCAAAACAATGATTTTTTCCACTCATGCAATTATCTCACTTTCTTTTACCAGAACAGAAAATATGAAAAAACGTGCGTCTTTTTGTCCCTAAATAGAACAGAACTTCGAATTTTAATACCAATAATTTGTATATGTTGATGGTGTTGAATTAGAAAGATGTCTGCAGATTGTAAATGGAAGAATTTGTGGAGAAATATCTGTCTCCCGTGCTTTTGGTGACATGCGCTTTAAGAACAAGAAACACGAGTAAGGATTTTCAATTTTCCTTCTCAAGTGACTGCCATTTCGTTTGTTCACATTGTTTTCTCTTAATGAAAGGATGCTTGAGAAGGGAGTTGAGGAAGGCCGGTGGACTGAAAAGTTCGTTTCTCGGTACATATAGATAAATCACTTGTAAAATTCCAAGTTTTGATAATAAATGCCAATCTAGGATGATCCATTTCAGCAGATAACAGTGTTAGTATGTCACGTGATAACTTTTCAGGATACGATTCAATGGAGACTTAGTCACTGCATCACCCGATGTTTCTCAAGTATTTCTAGGACCAGATGCCGAATTTATATTATTAGCATCTGATGGCTTGTGGGATTACATTAAGAGGTCAGATATATACTTACATTCTACAGCTTAGAACAGTAAAGTATTGTGAATAATTTTTGATTATTTTAGTTCGGAAGCTGTTGACTTTGTTAGAAAGCATCTTCGCCAGCATGGAGATGTGCAGGTAATCTAAGTTCATACTGCCATGGCTTAAAATTTTTTATGGTTCTGAATTTTTTAAAAAAAAAACTTAACCTGTTTCCTTTTCTTTTTCTTTTCCGAGCAGATGGCTTCTGAAGCTTTAGCCCAGTTGGCTTTGGTAACGTTCCCCCAAACCTTAATAATTTTCAGTGTATAAAGATCAAATTATCACTAGAACATGAAATAAAATATGTTTTGCAGAACCGATACTCGCAAGATAATGTGAGCATTATCATTGCTGATATGGGGTATGTAATAGGACTTAGTTTTCATTTGTTTCTGGTGATTTTATTGTCTTCTTTTCCCTTGCTAAGTGTTTGTTCTCGGAACTGCGTATTTGAACAGACGAACGGATTGGCAGAACTTACCCGAACAACAACAGGATTTTGTGTTTGAATGGGTTCAAGCTCTAGCTACAATCAGCATAGTGTCACTTGGAATATGGATGTCAAGTTTGTTTTCTTTTTGAATTCTACTAATGACTACTTGTACATAGATACAATGTAGAATTCGAACCCGTAAGTCAGTTCTCCTCCCACATTCAAGATATGTATGTTATATTCTCCATTTTATGGAACAAGTTTTCACTGAAAATGATCGGTCTTGTTGAGTTCTAAGAACCGTTGCTTGTAGAACTGAGTAATATTCAACAAAAACCAGGAGAATGAGAGGCAATTCTTCATAGATATATTGTATCCACGATAGTTATGCTGTGTTGAAGTTCAAGTGATTTTGTTGTGGTTGGAGTGACGCTTGATTTGATGAGGGTAAAATACATACAAGACTTTTAATTCTATATGTTTAATACATTCACATGTTTTAATATTGGAATATAATATAACGTATTAATTACTACAAAATAATTATTTGAATGTTTATTTTATTTATATTTATTTGCTCTTTTACGTAGTCAAATTAATTTATTTCAGTTGTAAAGGAATGAGAGTGCTAGAAATTTGATTCTAATACTCATCTTTAGATATCTCAGACGAGTCAACTTTGTTCATATTTATGATAATAATTCATACTTTTGGAATTAAAAATAATATTTTTCATTGATAACTCAAATAAGATATTTATCTTATGGATAAAGATATGTGAGACCATCTCACAAAAATTTTTGTGCTTCTTTATTCCATTTGAATCTCATCTCTCCATGTTCAAAAGCTTCAAACCCTTGGCCAATCTTCAGTCGGTCGTATCTTTATCGTTGGTCATCGAAAAATTTAAGTAAATACATGGTTGGAAAGCTCTCGACTAAAGCTATCCATTGATATCGATTTTGCCCACTTTTATGGCGATCATGTCAAAACCGCCGCATTTTTACCTCCAAAATCGCCGCACTTTTACCTCCAAAATCGGTGCCCTCCACAGCTCAAAACCCAAAATTGATTGAGGGGTTTTTGTTCACTATGTTGTAAGCTTTGTTTTGATACCAAAATTTCACAGAAAGCTCGAGATTCGGCCGACCCTTTTTTTGTGTGATTCCGGTAATCTTCTCCGCGAGTTCGCCGCCTGTTGCTGACGAGCTTAGTATTTATGCTCGATTTCAAGTCTTGTTAAGGGTAGAATTTAATCTTTCAGAATTAATTCGATTTTAGTCAAAATATCGCATTGATATTGATAAATTATTAGATTATTCTTGTAGGTTCCGAAATTTGATCGATTTGGAGGTATAACCCGACGAAACAACAATTTATCGTTGAATTAATTATTCGATACTTTAAAAAATTACGAGAGTTCAATAATTATTACAATTTATGACAATAATTCGAGCTAATAAAATAATTAAATTTGAATATTGTCATTTTTTTGTATAAAATTCAAATTTTGGAAAATTAAGAAATTAATTGCTTGAATATTAGTTTAGCTTCATTTAAAAATAAAAAAAATATTTTCGAGAATAAAATAGAAATGAATGATTTTAATCTTTTTGACCGAATATTAAAAATTTAGGAATTTAAAATTTGTTAAATAATTAAAGTTGGAATTCAATTGAATTTAAATGGTCGTGGAATTTTTATAAGATAATAAGATCATTTAAATTATATTCAGGGGGTATTTTAAAGTTGACATTTCTAGGATTTTCTCGAGGATTTAAATTACTGATAAATTGTTTGAGGTATGTAGAGATCAATTATTTTCACAACGTGTGACAGAGACATTTGATGATCATATGTATGATTTATTTCGATATTTGTTGATTTATGTAGTATTATATTATAAGTTGTATTTATCAGCTGGTAATTGATGTGTCAAATAAATAAAAGATTTTTTTTTCACACACATTTTTATTTTAGTTAGACAGTTCAATATCACTGAACATATCATATTGAGGATTTATGTTATTGAAATCCAATTATATTTCGGTTGAGATCCACGATATATATGATATGATCTTGTGTCATGAAGATGTTTGACTACCTTGATTCGGTCCGGTTTAGGTAGTTAGTGACTTTGAGGTTGGGCCATATCCCAGACACAATCCGTTGAGTCATGGACCAGCTCGATTATATTATGTATGATTCTTGATTTCGATCATTTAACTCGTGATATCTCGATATCTTGCTCTTCTTAATGCATTGCATTTATATGATATCATTGCATTTCTATGTCATATATCGTGGTTTCTTAATATCTCGTACTGAGGTTTTTGACCCGCGAGAGGGGGTTGTCATGTCTTTTGTGTGTGGACATGGCATGTACTACAAGTGGTTCAACCTCTGATGCTCAAGAGGAAGCTTCAAGAAGTATCATAGCTCCTTGAGAGTGTGCTCAGTTGTATTTCAGTACTGCGTAGTGTTGTCGTCTCTTAGATACTATGTTTATATTTGGAGGATTGTATTATGTTGTTATCGAGCCTTGTCGGGCCTATGGTATTTTTAGTTTGTATATGTCATAATTGTACCTGACCGACCGTTGTTTATGTTGTTGTGTTTATTGAAGACGTAAGTTGTTTATTTTGAGTATTTGATTTTATGATATGTCATATTTACGAGAAAGTTATGTTGAAATTTTTATAGGCTCAGATACAAATTTTAAACCACTTTTGCGTTGTTTATTGATTATTCATGATTACATGTTAATAAATTGTCATTAAGATAACGAACCCACACAAATATTTTGAGTAATGCAATTTTGATATCTGATGAAGGGTATATTACCATCTCGCATTCATTCATATGCGGTTAGAGATTAAATTAAGAGAATTGAAATAAATTTATTGTGTAAATTTACTTTTTAGAAGATTAAAAATTCCGATATTTAATATAATATATTTAATTAATTTTCTCTAAAAAGACGTTTGGATATTACGTAAAAAAGAGATTTTGGCCCGTGGAAACCTGTTGATTGACCAGTTTTATTTTTATTTGTATGCTTAAAAAGTATCCTAAAATAGATTTAGGTGGTGTCAAATATTATTGAAAAACAGTATTTTAAAATATGAAAATTACTATATTTATATTAAAATATTGCGTAATAATATTTGAAAGAAACCCTATGATTGGTCCACGTCAATACAATTGACAATAACTCAATACGTTATTTCCGATTAAATTAGGCTTAAACATGTCATACTAGCGATATGATTGGTCCACGTCATCCTAACTGCACCCCCGTTTCCTATATATACTTGCCATGCACCTTCCCTCATGAACTTGGAATATCATTAGGTTTCTTCTTCTTCTTCTTTAAAAGAAAAGCAAAGCATTAGGATTCCACTCTATATCAACAACTCTCCCACGCAGAAAGCAGAATCGGACTTTAGTTACCATTGATTCTTGCCAAGTTGTTCGGGGATGGCTTGTGAGTTGAGGAGACACGCTTCTGCATTTTTCTTCGTGATCGCTTTACTCGGTGAGCTTTTCTTATGTATTTTGATATATAGAGAGTTTCGAACTGGTGTTATTGATTTTTCTACGCTTTTCTGTTCATGAGACGTGCATGTGTTGTGGAACGATGACGATATTGAATGAAATTGTTTTTTATTGCTCTAATTAGCAGGAAGTTTATTTGCATTCACCGTAGCAAACGAGGACGTTACTCCCAAAGTGGGAACGGTTATCGGCATAGATCTTGGTACGACTTATTCGTGTGTTGGTGTTTACAAGAATGGACATTTTGAGATTATAGCGAACGACCTAGGTAACCGCATCACCCCTTCATGGGTTGGCTTCACCGATAACGAAAGGTTGATTGGAGAAGCAGCGAAGAATCAGGCACCCAGTAATCCTGAGAGGACTATCTTTGATGTCAAGAGGCTTATTGGAAGAAAGTAATATCTTGTTTCTTTTTTTTTTTTTTTGATGATTTCTAATCATGATGAGCTAAATATTATTGTGACTGATCATTATATACAACCCCTTGTTGAATCTTGATAGGTTTGACGACAAAGAAGTTCAGAGCGATATGAAACTTGTTCCTTACAAGATTGTCAACAGGGATGGAAAACCTTACGTACAGGTTGTCAAAAATGGTGAGAACAAGGTGTTCAGTCCTGAGGAGATCAGTGCCATGGTTTTGACAAAGATGAAGGAGACAGCCGAAGCCTATCTTGGCAAGGAAATTAAGGATGCTGTTATCACCGTTCCTGGTACGTAAACTGTGAAGCTGTCTTATTTTGATATTAGATGGATATATATATAGCTATCATTGTGTTTTTATTGAAATTCTTCTGCCTTGTGCAGCTTACTTTAATGATGCTCAGAGACAGGCCACTAAAGACGCCGGAACGATTGCTGGATTGAATGTTGTAAGGATAATCAATGAACCAACAGCTGCAGCAATGGCATATGGTTTGGACAAGAAAGGCGAAGAAAAGAACGTTCTTGTTTTTGACCTCGGTGGCGGAACATTCGATGTTAGCATCTTGACTATTGATAATGGTGTTTTTGAGGTGCTTTCAACTAATGGAGATACTCATTTGGGAGGTAAGAGTACTACTGATTGCGATTATTCGATCTCTTCATCGCTCTGTTGTTTTCGTTTAATAATTGTACCACCATCTTTGTTTTTCATGTATCAACCCTGGCCGTGTTCATTATTCCAGGAGAGGATTTTGATCACAGGATTATGGAGTACTTCGTTAAGTTGATAAAAAAGAAGCATGGGAAGGACATTAGTAAGGATAACAGAGCAATGGGAAAGTTGAGGAGAGAAAGTGAGCGTGCTAAGAGGGCTTTGAGCAATCAGCACCAAGTTCGTGTAGAGATCGAGTCCCTCTTTGATGGCATGGATTTCTCCGAACCACTTACGAGAGCTCGTTTCGAGGAATTGAACAACGATTTGTTCAAAAAGACCATGGGCCCTGTTAAGAAGGCCCTGGCGGATGCTGGTTTGGGAAAGAACCAGATTGATGAAATCGTTCTCGTGGGTGGTAGCACCAGGATTCCAAAGATTCAGCAGCTTTTGAAAGAATACTTCGACGGGAAGGAACCAAATAAGGGCGTGAACCCAGACGAGGCGGTTGCATTTGGTGCCGCTGTTCAAGGAGGAATCATCAGTGGAGAGGGAGGTGAAAAGACCAAAGGTACGTAATGACTTTCTTGATATTTAGAATCAATCGGTTGTGTGGATGCATGGGATCACTAATTAATTTTTGCTAACTCAGATGTTCTTCTTTTGGATGTGGCTCCGCTTACACTCGGCATCGAAACTGTCGGAGGAGTGATGTCCAAATTGATTCCAAGAAACACTCGCATCCCAACCGAGAGATCTCAGGTTTTCACCACGTACCAGGACAAACAGACCACCGTCTCCATTCAGGTACGTACGTAATTCTTGAAAATCTATCTATCTATCTATCTATCTTAAGAAGGTTGCTGCATAACGATGACGTTTTCGTTCTTGTTTGATATACATACAGGTCTTTGAGGGTGAAAGAAGTATGACTAAGGACTGTAAATTACTTGGAAGTTTTGATCTCACCGGACTAGCTCCTGCCCCAAGGTTTGTATTAAAAGCCGATCGATGGGAAATATGTTAATTATGAAACATTGATTATTATTTTTTTGTTTGGTTTCGATAGAGGAACTCCTCAGATTAAAGTGACATTCGCGATAGATGTCAGTGGCATTCTAAATGTCAAAGCCGAAGATATGGCCGCCGGGCGTTCCGCAAAGATCACAATCACCAATGACAAGGGACGTATGTCTGAAGAAGAGATCGAGCGTCTGGTGAAGGAGGCGGAGGAGTTCGCGGAGGAAGACAGGAAGGTCAAAGAGAGAATCGACGCCCGGAACGGCCTGGAGTCGTACCTGTACAACATGAGGAATCAGATAGACGACAAGGACAAACTGGCGGACAAATTAGATCCCGACGAGAAGGAGAAAATCGAGGCCGTAACAAAGGAGGCCCTCCAGTGGATGGACGACAGTCAGGACGCAGAGAAGGAGGATTACGACGAGAAGCTGAAAGAGGTGGAGTCCGTCTGCAATCCAATCATCACCGCCGTTTATCAGCGGTCCGGTGGCGGCGCGGCAGAGGAGGAAGACGTAGCCCATGATGAACTGTGAAAAGTTCTTAAATTTTCTTGTTGCTTTTATATATTATTATCAAATATAGAGATTGTCTAGTCTATGGAAAAAAGTTTTGTTACTTTATTATGGATTTAAATTTTATTAGATTATTAGATTATATTTTTCTCCATTTCTTTCATATTTCTAGTGATGAATACGGTATTATCTTTTTTCTAAAAGAAAATATTCTGACTTTCTTTCCTCTTCATATTTATCTCTTCTCCTTCTCCCTAATAATAGGGACTAGGGGTGAGCAATATTTCGGTTAAACCAAATTAACCGATCGAACCGAGCCAATTCGGAAATTCGGTTCGGTTATTTCGAAAATTCGGTTTTTAAGTTTAAAAAATATTGGTAATATCGGTTAATTCGGTTCGGTTACGGTTTTCAAAATTTTGAAATCGGTTAACCGAATTAACCGATTTATTAAATAATATTATTTAATAAATTTTTATTATTTATCAATATATATATATATATATATTCAAATTTTTAATTTTAAAATTTAATTTGTTATTCTTATTCTTATTTAATTTGTGATGTGTGTGATTTCATGTTTTTATCCATTTGTGTCGACGGTAGTGTTTAAAAAAAATTACATATATAATTACAATTAAATCACAAATTTTTTTAAAAACTAATTAACCGATTTTAATTCGGTTCGGTTTTCATCGGTTATGAAAAATAATTCGGTCGATTCGGTTATAGCTAAATATTTCGGTTCGGTTCGGTTCGGTTAGGTTATTGCTAATTCGGTTCGGTCGGTAACCGAATTAACCGAATACTCACCATTAATAGGGACCACCCCACTCACACCCACACCCACTTGGGCAAACCAAGTTGGACCAAATGGATCAGAACAAGTTGTCCCTTTGAAATTTGAATCACTCAAATTCCATATTTCTTCCAAATGTTGCTCTCAATTCTTGATTAAGCCCTTTCTGGGTATAAATGAGAACTTCGCGAATCATTCAATAAACCATCCAAGAAACTGTCAGTTCCATAAATTTCTTCACTTTCGTACTAGAAAATCTTTCAGGATGTCAAAAGGGAAGCCCATGTTTTTTATTCTAACAATCTTAATCCTATTGTGGTTCCCTGCTGGAATCAGATCCCATAATTCATCGTCATGTGTCAGCTCTTCTTGCGGCGAAATCAGCATAAGCTACCCGTTCCGGTTGGCCACCGATCCCCCAAACTGTGGCCACCCAGACCCCATTTTCAAGCTCCAGTGCCTCCAAAATCGAACCATTCTTCAATCAGATTCTGCAAAATACGTCGTCCGATCAATCTCCTACAATAACTTCTCCATCCGCGTATCGGATCTCGGTATTGTTGAGAAAAACTACTCTTCGTGTCCAGCTTATTCTTCGAATGCTCTAGAGACACGTTACCTGTCCGCCGGTTTTTCTAACACGGACATACTATTTGTCAACTGTCTGAAACCCGTGAGTAATCGGTTGTACGTGGAGGATCCCGTCTGTGGGAACCCAACTGCTTTCTCAAATTCTTCGAGGGTTTACAGTTATTTAGTTGTTGGATGGACTATGGATTCGGAAACGACGGAGTTTTGCAGGGAGGACAGGAGAACTCTGGTTTCATCGGATACTTTGATTGACAATAGAAATTATACGATTATCCATGATTCGATGGCGTATGGAATGGAGCTTATTTGGTTTCGTGCATATTGTGGAGAGTGCGACAGGAGTGATGGAAGATGCTCGCTGGAGGACAACAAGATTCGTTGCCGCCATTATTGTTACGAGGATACACCATTTTCCGAGCGCACTTTTGGATGTAAGCTTGATTTTCTTGTCGTAATTACTTAACCATACATATATATATGATATTTTCAATCTAAAGTCCACAATAGGCACCTCCTATTTGCTCTGAGTGTTTGATTCTTAAACAAATCTTTGAACAAAAATGAATATCTGAGTGTTTGATTCTTAAACAAATCTTTGAACAAAAATGAATATCAGGAGCAAGAAAGATCAAGTGGGGAATACTTATTTTGTCATTATATATAAAGTTCACATTCAAGGCTGGTTTCAAGTTTAAAATGTTCGAAAACTAACATTTCTTTTACTTATGTAATGCAGGCAAACTGGAATACTATGGAGGTACATTTCCTAACATTTCTTGATTCTCTATTTTTTCTTTTTCTGTACATCATCATCTGATCTTACATCCTCTTTCCTTTCACAGCTTTGATATTCGTCGTGGGTGTCGGTATTGGTAAGAAGATATAAACCATTCAGATAAAACATGTCGAAGATTTTAGTACGCGTGCAGTACCCAACATGTGCTAACTTGTTCTGTTTTGATGTTTAAATCATACAGCATCACTACTGGGACTAAGATTTATACTTGGTGTTGTGTTCATTATTGGATTCTTGTTGTGTAAAAGGAGAAAGCAACGATCAACAATGGACAAAAGTGGAGCCATCGAACATCGGTCGTCGGATCCAGAGTCGAGTAAGCTAGAGCTCGAGAAAAGATGAACACCGCAGATCTTCTGTTTTGCTATACAAGTACTTCAGCAGTTCGATCTATGTGCATAGTTTTTAATTTTTGTATTATTGAGACTCGATTAGCATGAGCTACTCAAGTTTTAATAATCTTGTGTACAAAGTAAACAATGTTGGAACTATTTTGAAAGCTAATGTAATTTAATTAATTGTATATGTACAAGTTATCTAATAAAGAATATAATAAGGTGTTCTAATTAATTGTGTGTTTTCAAATTATTAAATAAAGAGTTGATCTCTTGTGACGGTCTCACGAATCTTTATCTGTGAGATGGATAAATCCTATAGATATTAACAATAAAAAGTAATACTCTTAGTATAAAAAGTAATATTTTTTAATGGATGACCCAAATAAGAGATCTGTCTCATAAAATACGACCCGTGAGACCGTCTCACATAAGTTTTTGTCTTAAATAAATTGGTATGGTCTACCTTATGTGTAAAACTCAGCTTAATTAAGTAATCTATGATGGATCGTCTGCTAAGATTATATAAAGTTATTGTAACGTCCAAATATCAGTCCACGTAAATCGCATACATGCAAATTATTTAAATTGCTTATTTATTTTATTTAATTGATTTTAAATGCTTAAATGATATATATTTTATGATTAAATTGTATGATTTCATGAAATTAAGATTTTTGTCCGCATATTTGATATTAGGTTGTGGAAAGTAGATCGGGGACGACTAAGATGAAAATATTTTTAAGGCTCGATAAAATGATTTAATAGGATAACAATTTTCTAAAAATGCTGGAGTCTAAGTTATTTGTCGAGTCGAACCTTATTTTATTCAGGAGGTCGATTTTAGTCAAACAAAAGACTTTTATGGACCCTAAATTTATTATTTTGAAAGTGATTTTTGTAAACTTTTATTTTATAATTAAATGGGCTTTATTGGGCCTAATTTACCTAGGACTAATGGACCTAATTATTTTCAAAGCTAGAGTCTTAAAAACTCTAAACTCTAGACTCTTTTATCAACTAAAACACTAAATTATAAAATCAAATCCTAGACTTCTAAATTCTCACCTTGGCCGAAAATTTCACACACCACACACACAAAATTTTCAAAAAACTCAAAGCAAGAATTCCAAGGTTCGTCGCCCGTTCGTTCCTTTTCGCAACCGACGTCGACGATTGAATATTCGAGCATTCTAAACACAAAGGCACATTTCTAAACTTTCTTTTTGCATCATTCAAATAATATTATGCATGATTTATGTTTTCTAGCATGAAAAACGTTTAAGTTCAAATTATTTTACGTTTAGACGTATACTTTTCAAAATTTCGACGTTTCTATGCATATACGAATTGTGTTAAACGTAAGGGACATGTTGCCAATAAGAGACGTATATGGGTCGTAAAAAGAGTCGTTTAACGGAGGAACATAGGCTGGAAACGTGCAAGGCTAAGGGAAGTCGAACCTAGGGTCTTCTATGGTTAACCATTGAGTTTGGGGACATGATGGCTCGGCTAGGAGGGGCAGCGCACCTGGGCTCGACCAGGGCTTGGGCAGGGCTCGGCGGGGCCTGTGTCGATGGGCTAGGAAGGGTCCTAGGGCGGCTGGACACGGCTGCACCTTAGAGGGGGCAAAACCGTAAGTTTAAGGATAAAGAGGCGAGCGCGGCTCGGCCTGGGTGCATGGGTGTACGTAGTGGCTCGAGGCTGGTCAGAAGGGGTCTAGTAGGGTCCTAGATGGGTTTCTAGGTGACTGGGCTCAGTGGTAGATGAGTTGGTGAAATCCGCAAGCCCTAGGAAAAGAAAAACGAGGGCTGGTGACGGATTGGCTGCAGGGGCTAGGCGCACGGCTGGTTTGGGTGGCTAGACTGGTTTAATTATGGTTCAGGACAGTAGGCTAGGGGGTCTGGTCGAGGTCGGGTCCAAGAGGGCTCGAGGGTGGCTTGGGTTTTTGGGGAAAACGTGGCTTAGGAAGGTTAGGGTTTGGTTATGGCTTGGGAAGGAAAACAGGCTCGAACCGTGGCTCACAAGGGTTGGTTCATGGCTCACGGAGGTAGTTTAGTGATGAAAAGCTTATGTTTAAAATTTGGGATGAAATATTAAGTTTGGAATTAATTCGAGTTTAAAATACTTTACGGTTTAGCTATTAAGTCGATAAATCGAAAGGCTTGGGTTTACGTTTAAGAAAAATATTAGAAATCAAATTTAAGATTGTATGATGCTATGGGAAAAGCTCAAGTCAAGAAAAATAAGAAAAAGTCAAAATTGAGAAGTTTGATGTCCATGGACAAAATGTTCATGTTACGTCCCGGTTAGTTCGAAAAGTCTGGCAGTGTCCCGAAGAATCATAATACATGCTAATTGATATTTTAAATTTTTATGATGAAAATATGATATTTTTATGATATCTGCAAAGACTGTACGATTTTTTCTGTTAAATGCTATTTTTAAATGACATGATATTTTATAAATAAAAAGAAAGGAAAAATATTTTGAATGCTGTGAATTGACTGTGACACCGAAGCTTTAATGGTGATATCGTGAGGGAAAAGACCTAGAGGGAGCCTCTTTACGGGAAAAGACCCAGAGAGAGTTCGACGATCGTATTTTCATATTTGACCACGGCCCAATGACGACAATTGCTGACGTCCCGTCCCCAGGTACTTGGTATAGCTAGACTGATCGATCAACCATGATGATATGATATATGATAGTCACTTTCAATGATTAAACTTCACTTAAAATGATATACGATGATGAAAAGTTTTATAATTTAATGATTTATGATATGATGTATGATTACGAGTTTTTACGCCAGTTTATTTTATAAAAGATTTATTTTTAAAGCTGCATGTACATGTATATGTATTATTTATTACATATGGTTAGAACGTACTGAGTTATTGGACTCAATAGGTTTGGATGGTCGCAGCCGATGATGATTTTGAGAGAGACGCTGACGCTTGAGTATATAGGGTCCGACATTACAATCTCGAGGGACTTTTATTTTTCTGCATAACTTAGTATTTAAAGTTTTAAAGTAAATATTATGAGTATTATGATTTAAAAATTTTATGTTTTATTTTGAAGTTTAGTTTTGGATTGTTTTAAAAATTGACGTACGATTTTGTGGTTGACGATTTATGGATTTTATGCATCAAAGATTTTTAAATATTAGTTTTTTGTTGGATGGTTTTGAAGTTAGAAGAAAATTTTTATAAAAAAAAATTTCCTAATATTTATTTAAATTTTAAAGTTAAAAGTAAGGGACGTTTCATTTATGGTCCCCGATGCACATAGAATAAAACATAATATATACATTATACATATTCTAAATCTCCCCCTTATCTCATCTAAGGCAAGAATAAGGTGGTTGATATTTTGTTGCCTTGAAAGATTCATAACTACAATGCTAGATTAATCAATGAATTATGGTGTACGTTTAGTGTTATTTATATTTTTTTACGATTCGACATGAATTCATGATATGTTGTGTTATATGGATTTAACCACATTATCTATATATTTATTTTTGTTAAATATCCAACAAATGGTATCAAGGCCATTTTCATGTTGAATTATGATAATTTTTTAATTGATTGATATGAAAATTCATTTTAATTTTTGTGAATAATTCAAATCTAAATTATAAATAAAAATCTGAAATTATAAAAATTTAATTTTCTTTGAGTCCTTAAGAGAACTAGTTGGAAATGCAAGTTTTATTCTTGGATCACATTTATGTATTTCCATGCTACACATCGATACTTATATATGTTATTGATTGATTATGCTGATATTATGATAATTGATAGGTATAGTTGCTTTAAATGTACTAATGACAACTTTTGTTCAATATTAATATAATTGATAGACCAGATTTGTAAGAAATATTTTGGTTTAGATAGCAAGTGCTCAATCCAATTTTTGCATTTACAATATCCGGATAACTTATGTGTCCCAAGTAGGATATCTCTGGAAATATTTTGTGAGTTCACATAATCTAATTAATTGTACATGAATAAGCTATATAATAAAAAACTCAATACAATGTTCTAATTAATTATGAGTTTTCAAAATATTACATAAATTGATATAATCCACCTTATATGTAGAAACTCAGCTCAATTAAGTCTTCTATGATGTGTCGAAGATTACTAAAGTTATATAAGGTTATGGAACTCGAAACACATAGAATAACACATAGTATATATATTACACATATTCTAGATATCTTTTTTAGACAAGAATAAAGTGATCGATTCTTTTTGTTTTGGAATATTCATAACTACAATGATACATTAATTAATGAATTATGATACACGTTTATTGTTATTTATATTTTATGATTATTTGACATGAATTTTTGACCTGTTGTGATATATAGATTCAATCACATGATTTGGATTTGGATTTGGATTTAGAATTACATCTTATGTTTGGTTTAAAATTTAAAAATTATATTAAAAATTCATTTTTTATTTGGGAAAAATAGGATTTGAATTTGAAATTTTAAAATTTTACTAAAATAAAAATCTTTTACATAAATAATTTTTTAAAACATATTATTCACATTATTAAAAAAATTAAAATTAATTTTATCATATATTTTCCTATACAATTTCAACTATATATTTGTGTTATACAAACTACATAAACTCTTATATAATTAATTAACTGTTGTTAGTGAACATAAAATAAGTTATTAAAATAAAATAATCAAACATAACATATAAATATACAAATTTAAATTTTATGAAATAAATTATTTCAAAATTAAATATTCCACCACATCTTAATTTTATAAATAGAAAAAAAATTTATTGAATAAAGACTGTTCAATCTTCATATCAATTATGAGAATAGATCTCAAAATCAAATATGTAAAATAGAAAATAAATAAATTTACCATTGAATCCAACCAAAACATATAAAGATGGTAGAATGATAAGAATGAAAAATATTGGTCTTAGATATTTTTTTAGATTTATTCAAATTCAAATTTTATCAAATCTGACCAGTTCTGAGTTAAAACCAGAATTTAATATATCCTAATTTAATATTAGTGCACATTCACACATCTTTTTTTATTTAAAATAAAAATAATATCATAATTATAAAAGATAATTCAAAATGATAATGTTATTTAAATTGATTATATTTATTTGAAACATTCTTCATGGGAACAGATAATTTTAAAGTATGGCACGAGGAATACATACCAAGACAAGTGTGAGGGGTTTGGTTTGGGACAAAGTGAGAAGGAAAACACGAAGCAGTTGCCACGAGGCTCTTATCTCCCAACACGTGTCCAGTCAACGTCAATCAATCACCCGGCACGTGGACCCCACAACACAACCCTCGATCGTTACGTGTCTCTTTCGCCACTCTCGTTCTCCCACGTATGGCTGCGTGGCCGTTTCCTATATATTTCCTTCTCCTCTAATCAACTTAAGCTTCCTGGGGTTTGATATCTTTAATGAAGGGTTGGCGATGATTTTCGATAGCGTAAGGCATGGGTCTCCGGTGCCGGAGAGTTTCAGCCTTGGGAAGAATGAGATCACCGGAGGAGAAGATGAGACCATGAAGGATATTTGCAGAAAAAGAAGGGAGCTCCGGAGAGTTAAGTTACTGGGTCGGGCGAAACCCGCTGGAGATACAGTTATCTCCCCAGATTGTGATGTGGGTTTCAGAAATAAGCGATGGAAGTGTGCTGATACGGGCGTCCTGGAGGCGTTGGTGGGTGGGACTGCTAAAAAAGACGTCACATCAGGCGGAGCATCAACATTGAGCGGCGGTTTCACGTGTCATACACATGGCTCTGTATCTGTGATTGGTCGGCGGAGAGCAATGGAGGACGCGGTGGCTGTGGAATTGGGTTTTTTGACAAGAGGTTCGAAAACATACGATTTCTTCGGGGTTTTCGACGGCCATGGGGGGTTTCGGGTGGCGCAGTCTTGCCGTGAGACGCTTCATAAATTGGTGGCAAAGATCGTGGAGGAAAGAGGAGGCACAGAGATCGATTGGGAGAAGGTGATGGAGGCGGGCTTCCGGGAGATGGATGAGGAGGTGAATAAGAATGGAGCAGCAGTGGCGATGGTGGGATCCACGGCGGTGGTGGCAGTTGTCGGGGAGGAAGAGGTGGTTGTTGCCCATTGCGGGGATTCGAGGGCTGTGATTTCACGTGGTGGAGTCGCCGTTCAGTTGTCCAACGATCACAAGGTACCACAAACATATGTACACACATAATTAATGCATATTTCATTTGCATGATTATCCAAGTTTAGTAGGTATCAAATCAATCTGCCTATATTTACGATAAAACGTAAAAAGTATGCATGAACCATTCATCTAACAAAATTGATTCGTAATTCAAGTTTTTGTTCTATTTGATTTGTTTGATGAAGCATTATATATCTTACATGGATCAAAATATGGTATTGATGATTTATGCCTACTATCTTGCAGCCCGATAGACCCGATGAATTGGAGAGAATTGTAAACTGTGGAGGGAAGGTCATTGATTGGAATGGGCAAAGGGTCTTGGGAGTTCTTGCCACTTCAAGATCTATAGGTTAAATACTTAACATTCATAGTTTTTTCAGAATAATGGAAATTTTATTAAATTAAATCAGAAACAATAACATACGAACCAATGTGACTCAATGCTGCAGGTGATAAATGCCTCAAACCTTTTGTGACACCAGAGCCAGAAGTGAAAGTTGTCGATATAACCGATTTAGACGAGTTTTTGATACTAGCAAGCGATGGTTTATGGGACGTAGTTTCTAATGATCTAGCGTGCCGTGTTGTAAGAAAGTGTTTGAATGGACGTATAAAAAGAACCTCTCATGTTTCAGTAGTTCAACAAGACACAGAACTCGAGCAAGTCGACGACAAAGGGAAAGCAGAAAATCAAGTGGTGGTAGCAGCAGCAAATGTACTAGTTGAGTTGGCTATGGCTCGAGGTAGTCGAGACAACGTCAGTGTCATTGTTGTGGACTTGAGACACTCGAAGAGTGGCCGAGTTCGTAGTTTTTCGGACAGGAGAAACCAAGTTACTACGTAGTAATCGGTTAAAAAATAGACGTATGGCTGAGAATTTCAGTACCAAGAATTTCCCCCTTTTTTTAATCGATGCTGAATTTTGATGATTTGGTTCGAGTGAGTTGGTCGTTTGATCAACCTAACCTCTGTCTTTCTTGACGTAAAAAATTTCAATTCTTTTGAAATTAGAAATATTGAACCCATTGAAATCTTTATTGTAGTTAGAATATATAAGAATACAAGATATATATATATATATATATATACATATATATATGTGGTAATTTATGACAATATTTGTTTGAACGTGTATAATTAATGATACTATGATAAAATATTGTAAATAGATATTTGATTATGATGGATAATTTTTTTTAAAATGTAATGGATACTGATATTTATTAAATTTTCTTAAATTAATTTTTTTTAACGAAATCTATAGTACAATCAAATTTCAATTTCCGTTGCGTACAAGTTTTAAATATTATATTAAAACAGCTAGTAACCAAGATAATGATTAAAAAAAATTCGTTGAGAAGATATCATGGGATTAAACATTGGATGATTGGAAGACGACAATTTTTTTTTTAAGAAATTATTATTATTATGATAGAATGGGTGGCGGCTGGTTCCCGCTAAACTTTTACATATGAAAGTCTAAGAAGGTCAGCTTGGTTTTTGTTACGAATCACTTTCAATTCTTTACGAATTGGTCTAATCCAAACGCAGTTGAGTTGGTTGCGGCTCATCTCTTTTCTTTTTTATAGAAAGAAATGGGAGAAAAAGAATTAAATATATTCTGGATATATAATATATTTCACTTATTTAAAATAATTATCATGTTAGTATTTGCCAGGAGGATATGCCAAGCTGGACTTGATTTTCTTGGATGAAACCATCATATTTAAAGAATCGTTTTCTATTCTCTGAAAAAATGATGCATAAAAAGTAGAATATTAAAGAGGGGTCCTCGGATTTGGATAAATTGAAATTTTTGTTCAACAAGTCTGTCTATAAATAAATATTTTATTTATATCTTTCAAGTAAACATGAATTTTTTTTTTAAGAGAAAGAAAACATGAATTTGTATTTTAAATATACTCACTGTAAATATACAAATTACAGAGCACGTATACATAACATGATATGATAAAGCATTCGAAAAATTTGGGAAAATAAAGTATATGCAGATATCAAATAATTTTTTGAAGAGTTCATGCTATATATATTCCGGAAAAAAATTTAAAAAAAATGATGTTTATTTGGAGTTGAAAACAATTCTTGTCCAACTGACAGACACGAAGACAACTTGATTTTACTGCAGCATTCTAGATTTGTAGGTAACTAGACACGATTGGAATAACACAACCAAACCACTAGAGAAAGAAATGGCTTTGAACTATGGTTGCTTCTACATCCAAAACTTTGCCCCAAATTGGGTTCGTGTCCGAATAATATAAGTGAACACCTACTTTTCGTATAGACTTTTTCTGAATAAAATTTTAAAAAATTATGTTACAACAACATATACGCAGGAGAAAATTACTTTGTTATATCGAAGGCCGGACGACTAGCTTTGCACTGTACAAAACTGCATTTGAGAAGGATTTTCTTGGTCAGGTGCTTACTTTGCTCAAGCCAAGACAAGCTCTCCTTCCTCCTCCTGTTGTTCCAGTTCTTCAGATAAACGTCCCTGGCTATAAGGAAGAAGAACACGTCTAATTTCTTCTGAACTAAGCGTCTCGTATTCCAGAAGAGCATTCGCTAGTGTATGCAAGGCCTTCTCATGCTGCATTTCAATTGATATTCCAAAAAAATAAGGTTAAAGTTAAAACAATGGCGATAATAGGATGAAGCTGACATAAAACGATGAGAAGACAACTGTATATAGATACCTTCTTCAGCAGGGCTTTGACACGATTATACGCTTCCCTCAACAGCTTAACCACCTAGTGCAACAACAAATTCAATTGGGGGGTAATATGTCCAATATTATCTTGGATCAATTGAAGCATACCTCAGCATCAATACGGGATTGCATTTCTGAACCCGGTCGTTCTTTAATGTGAATAGGTCCAATTTCATCACTCATCCCACATGTTGAAACCTAACAAGAAAAACTAGTTAAAACGTTTTCACTCTTGCCAACTGTCATCTGTCGAAGGTTGAAATTTGGCATGACAAATTACAATTCCAGATGGCATGCAACACATAGAAGTCTAATACTAAGAAGGTAAACATAAATGAGAACGATAAAATGAATGCCAAGTAATCAAAACTATGAAGGATCGGTATTTGGGACTTGGGAGGAAAGGAAAATAACTGTAAAATGCAAGAAAATCGAGATATTCTGAAAGACCTGTGAAGTTTTATAGAGAGTACCATATAGTGAGCAAGCTCAGTGGCTGTATTGAGATCACTACTTGCTCCAGTGGTAACATGGTCCTGGCCAAAAATAAGTTCTTCTGCCACTCTTCCTCCCATACAAACATCCAGACGTGCTAGCAATTGCTTCTTGCTGACTGAAGTCTCGTCACTAGAGGGAAGCTGGGTAACCATGCCTAGAGCAGATCCACGTGGCATGATTGTAGCCTTGTGAATTGGATGTGCACCTTCGGTGTTTAAGGCAACAATAGCATGACCACTCTCATGGTATGCAGTGAGCTGGGAAAGAAACATATCATTCAATTTCCAAGAAAGAAATGCTCAATTTGAAGTTCAAAATCCAATAAAAATTCTTCCTTTCATCATGCAAAGAAAGTTTTTGAAGCGCACTTTTTTTCAGGTTATAACACATACATTTTTAAGGAAGGCTCCGTAATGCAAAGATATAATAAACTGGACACAAAAACCTTTAGTCTTAAGATTTGTCCCTTTGATTGTGCTTCAGTCATTTGAGACAACAGGATCGACCATGGTGGAGAATTATGTCTTTGTATCACAGGGCTGAAACTTGTCTTTGTGTCTATTCACTCAGTTCTTAATGAAATTTCTTTTCTATAATAATTGTCATCCCATGGCATTACCACAAGATCTCTCAAGATTTACAATTCCAATAGAGAATGTTACGTGATTTTTAATTTTCCAGAAGGGCAGCTAAATGTGATTCCAAAGTGCTATATAGCACTACCTAGATGATTGATGAGCACAATCCGGGCTATATCGTATCATTGCAGTAGAAATTTAACCCCAAGATGGACTAAATCCATAAAACAAATTAAAAATAAAATAGTACAGACCTTCTTTGACTCGTCAGACAGAAACATCGTCTTCCTTTCTGTTCCCATCATTATCCTATCTTTGGCAAATTCTAACTGTGCCGAAGTCAACTTCTCAGCACCTTCAACGGCAGCCTTGATTGCGGCAATATTAACCAAATTTGCAAGATCTGAATCAGAAGGAGAATTAGTGGACAAGAAATATGGTTGGAGAAATATCCGTTTATTCCAGTTACCGGACCAGAGAGACAGCAACCTCTTGGGCATTGTCCAGTGCCAAGATTAGTGTATATAAAAAAATCCACAGGGCTTATTTTATTAAAAGAAACCAAAGAATCATCCTGACACTCAGCTTCAAATACAAGACCAAAAATCAGTTGCAAACTACCACTAGGTACACTATGGTTAAAGAGACAAACAAAACACAACATGCCTGCCCCATTGAATCCTGGAGTACCACGAGCAATTGCTTTGACATCAACATCCTTTGCCAATGGTTTGTCTAACAAATAAAGCTCCAATATTTCTTGACGACCCCGAACATCAGGATTTGTGACAACAATCTAAAACAGATTTTCCAGGTGTTAATTTTTCTTGGAAAAGGGAAACTGTAGTCAAGTTCATTTGTTTAAGAGATTACTCAACCAAGAAACATATATCACCAACACAAATCAGTAACAAATTTTTCAGCTGCAAAGACTATGTAAATCTGACGGCAAAGTACATTGATGAACTAATCCAAGCTAATACTTGCATAAATTCCAAAATGAGAACTTTTAAACATCACAGAATGCAAGATATAAATAATTCCTCACGAGAGAGAAAAAAGGGCCTCAAAACTTACACTCAGTTCATAATTGAAGGACCAATACATCAATAACAAACAGGTCTTTGTGAAAAGATAGTAAAACTTACATGCCTGTCAAATCTACCGGGTCTTGTCAAAGCTGGATCAAGTACATCTGGCAAGTTAGTTGCCGCCATGACAATGATCCCCTACAAAAAGGTTATCATTCTGATATCATTAACGTGTGCAAGAGGAAATTTAGCAGAACAATATGATTTTATCTGCATTCACCTCATTCTGTTCAAAACCATCCATTTCAACAAGCAGTTGATGCAGTGTTTTCTTTGTATGACCTTCCCACTGCTTTCGAGTTGACCCAACAGCATCAATTTCATCAATAAATATGATGCATGGAGCCTGTCAATGTAAAACAAATCATGATGACTTGAGAAAATACAACCTATGACCCAAAAATAGATCTCATCTCAAGCTTAATTTACTGATGGCATCCAAATTAGCATCTCACGAGAGTTAAAATGGCAGAGATATTAATGACATATTATTGCAGTGCAATACAGTTTTCCACTGTCTATTATAGTCCTTTATATTTAAGTTATAATCAACGGTACATGGTATACAATACTTATGAGTGCAGAAGGAATAAGCAATGCACCTTCTTTTTAGCCGCTTGAAACAAAGATCTCACTCTTCGAGCTCCAACTCCCACAAACCTAATAAGGTAAAAGAGAGGTAAATCTTCTGCCCAAGCCAAAAGGACTGCTCCCAGATTTAAAATAATAGACACTAAATTTCTTCAGCACCCAAAAAACTGTATGTTGCTCGTCTCAGATGATGTTTTTCGTTAATGTCCTTTTTTCCCAGAAAAAGGTAAGCGCAAAATAATGTTGTTTTCCTATTATATAACGCCCTAAATGCTAACAAAACTTGCGTGAACATCACATTGGATATGGAAAATAAAAATATGAGTACGGGTTGGTTTTCCTTTTTTTCTCGAGAAAGAGAAATCAAAAGGTCCAATAGAGAAACAAACAATATATAAAAATTAAAAACAAAATCAAATTACAATAACCAAAGCAATCTTTAACACAAGCAGACAGATGTAAACAATTTCTCTAAATACAGCTTACATTTCCTCAAATTCAGAACCAGCTCTGTAAAAGAACGGTACCCCAGCCTCTCCAGCAATTGCCTTATACATTCAAAAAGTAACAAAAGTCAGACAACACTACCAATTGAAGGCAGCTGGAAAAATCAGCAATGCATCTAAGTTCAGTAGGGGCTAGAAATAGAAAGTACATAAAACACGAAAATTCTATCATCATTACACCAAAAAAATTGTACCTTGGCAAGCAGAGTTTTCCCTGTTCCAGGTGATCCGGTCAGAAGGATTCCCTGAAATTTGGTCACTCTTAAATGATACCACAGTAGGAAAGTAACACATAAGAAGATGATAAAATGGTAATAACAAGAGAAATATACCAAACCAATACAAACCTTAGGCAATTTTCCTCCTAACCGAGTAAACTTTGAAGGATTTTTTAGATACTCAACAACCTCCTCAAGTTCTTGTTTAGCATCATCACAGCCTTTGACATCTTTAAATGTCTTTACATTCTGCAACAAAAACAAATTCAAATGCTATTCACTGTAACTCAACTAAACAAGTACACAAGCAAACAACTGCAACAGACAGTACGTAATTGTTCATTAGTCTAGCTAAATTATCTACCGCCCAACTTTTCTTTTTTATCTATAGCACCTTCAAACTCCCTATAGATTGAGAGAAACAAATCATGAAGTCAAAGTACTACGACAACATAAAAAAATCAAAGACGTGATAGGAAATCAACAAAAAATAATCACCTTCTCTGGCACTATTTCTTTGTTCAAGTCTTTTGTAGAGTAAGAAGAACTTGAACCGACCCCTGAAGCTCCTATCCCTCCTAAGCTACCAATGTACTTCTGGAGTGCAGTGGCACCCATTAACCTGAAATTTTACAAATAATTCCAGATTTAATAGACAAATTGAGAAAACAAAAGAAAGATGTACACTTGCCGATTGCATTATAAAACATATCCAAACCTCTTCCTCTTCTCTAACATATCAAGATGCTGTTTTTCACCAATGTAGTCGAATTTAAACTATTGGGATGTGTATTATAGACTGTAAATTTGAGAGGAATATCTCAAATATTATTTCATTAGATAATCTCATGTTATATATATCACAACAATTTAACTACCTCCAAAAAATCATAAAAAATATCATCCTATCTAATTTTACAAAATTTAAACACAACAAATATTATCCTATATCTATCTACATTCCCCCACAAGCTTGACAGTATATGTCGATGAGGCCGAGCTTGTTGACAAGAAACTCATGGTTGTGTTATGACAATCCCTTTGTAAGTACAACAAGTTGATTGGATGTGGGTACGTATTCAATGCTAATAATCCCTTTATCTATAACTTGTCCCTGATAAAGTGTCGATCTACTTCCACGTGTTTGGTTCTGTCGTGATGAACTAGGTTATGAGCTATACTGATAGTTGACTTGTTGTCACAATAGAGCTGCATAAGATCCTTGCATTAAATTTTAAGTTCCTTTAGTACTCTCTTAATCCAGACAAGCTCACAGACTCCATGTGTCATTGCTCTATATTCGACTTCTGCGCTGCTCCTGGCAACAACTGACCGTTTCTTGCTCCGTCATGTCACTAGATTTCCCCGCATCACTGTGCAATATCCTGAAATTAACTTCCTATCAGAAATAAAACAAGCCCAATCAGCATCTGTAAACGTATTCACTCTTTGATCATCAATCATCATTCTTTGCGAAGAATAAACTTTTGTCTAGAGTTTGTTTCATGTCTAGAGTTTGTTTCAAGTATATGAGAATTCTATAGACTGCATCCAGATGACCTTGACATGATGAGTGCATATATTGGCTTACTAGACTAACTGCAAACGCAATGTCGGATCAATACGTGAGAAGTAGATAAATCTCCCAACAAGAGAATGATATCTCCTTACATCCAGCGGTTTACCTTCAGATAATTTTTGTTTGTTTACCAACTCGATTGGTTACTTGGCTTACAACCTAACATGTCTCTCTTCTAATAGGTCTGAAGTGCATTTTCTTTGGAAAACTGAAATGCACTTTCTGCTCCTAGCAATCTCCATTCCCAATAAATATCTCAAACTTCCAAGTTCTTTAACCTCGAACTTTCTTTGTCATCATGTTCTTAACTTCTCCCATCTCTTGACTATCATCTCCAGTTAAAATGATGTCATCCACATATACAATGATAACACTGATCTTTCTCTTCTCAAAATATTTGACGAACAATGTATGCTCGGCTAGTCCCTGACTATATCCAAACTTATTGATGACTCCAGAAAATCTATCAAACCATGCACGTGGAGATTGTTTCAGTCCATAAAGTGATTTGTTGAGTTTGCATATCATCTGCTTTCCCAATTTGTCTTCGATTTGTCTTTGAAACCAGGTGGTTGGCTCGTGCGTGTAAACTTGTTCCTCGAGATTACCATTAAGAAATGCATTTTTTTATGTCCAATTGTTGTAAAGGCCAGTCAAGGTTAACAGCTAGTGACAAAAGAATCCTCACAGCATTGAGCTTAGCAACTGATGCGCAAAAGTTTCCTTGTAATAAATACCACAAGTTTGAGTGAAGCCTCTGGCAACCAAGCGTGCTTTGTGTCATTTGATTGAGTCATCAACCCTATATCTTAGGGTGAATACCCATTTGTATCTTACTGTGTTCTTGCCATGTGGTAACTCTGCCAAACTCCAGGTGTTATTCTGTTTTAAAGCACGTATTTCTTCTAGCATTGCAACTTTTCACTCAAGAATTTCTAGAGCTTCATGAACTGACATGGGAATAATCTCACTAGATACTTTTGAAGTAAAAGTACGCAATGATTGAGAAAGATTTGAATATGAGACATTTGGAAATGGGATGTTGTGTGCAAGTTCTAGCACCTTTCCTAATAGCTATGGGAACATCAAGATCAAGAATAGTACCTGGCCGAGGATTTACTATCGGTTCATCTTCTTGGTTGTGATTAGGAATCACAATGTCTTTAATAACTCGAGGTCTTCGTCTTGAGTACACAAATTTTGGTTGAGGTGTTGAGTCTCCTCTTGGTTCAGATACTGGAGAAGTGGATTATGATAGTGGAGAGTAAGATTTATTTGTTTGAGGAATGATATGAGTGAGACAGACAGAGGATGTAGTGTATGGGCTGAGGACGAGAGTATGTGTTGTATCCCAACAAGCTTCTCTTTCCAAATTCTCCCCCTGAAGCGTAGATGTCTCAAAGAAGGTGACATCACGAGAAACAAAAGAATGTTTTTGTACGAGGACAATAGCAACAATACCCCTTAGGCCCTTCTGAGCAGGAGAGTACCCCAAAAATATTGTCTTAACCGCCCTAGGATCTAGTTTACTTCGGAGGTGGTCATGAATATGTATGAAAGCAATACACCCAAAGGTCTTAAGCCGAAGATTAGTGGAAGCACGAATGTGAGGAAAGATAGAAGTTAACAAGGAAAGATAGAAGTTAACAAGGAAACGGGTGTGCAGAAATTTAGTGGACGACTAGGCAGGCGATTGATTAAATAGGCAGCTGTAAGGACCGCATCCCCCCCCCCCCCCCCCCCCCCCCCCCCCCAAGAAATTTACACACATTCATTGTAAACAAGAGAGCAAGGCCAACTTCTAAGAGGTGACTATTTTTCCTCTCCAATACTCCATTTTGTTGAGGAGTATTGACAAAAGAACTTTGGTGTTTCATCTCATGGTGCTGTAGATAAGAACCAAGAATGGTATTGAAGATTTATTTACCATTGTCGGTTCTAAGAGCATGAGTATGGGTTTGGAACTGAGTCTTAATCATGTTGTGAAAATTTTTGAAAGTAGTTGCTATATCAGACTTATGCTGGAAGAGGTAGACCCAAGTAACCCTTGTGTGATCATAAATGAATGTGAGAAACCATTAGTTTCCAATGGGATTTGGAATTTGTGATTGTCCCCATATATCATTATGAATGAAAGAAAATGTGGCAGATGGTGTGAATGGCTTTGGGGAAAAAGAAACACGAGTGTGCTTGGCCAGTTCACAAAATTCACATTGAAACAAACTGAAATCTTTATTATTCTGAAATAACGAAGGAAATAACCGATGTGGGACCACCAACATATCCCCTGATATGAAACAACTAACACACACGCCAAGTAATGAACATCTAGAAGGTGAAGTTTACAAGACAGCGGGTTGCCCAATTATGAGTAGTCCAACACATAACAGTAGATCTAGGCTTTGATACCATGAAAATTTGAGAGTAAAATCTTGAATGTTATTTCATTAGACTAATCCCATGTTATATAGATTACAACAATTTAATTACCTCCAAAAAATAAGAAAAAAACGACCATGCAATAACTACAACTGAGCCAGTGGAGAAAATGTCATACCACACCAAACCAACAGCAACAGTGAAAAGTATAGTTGAAATGACTTCTTGTGCAAGACGTGATGATCTGTTCGACATTTTAGGGTCCACCTGCATCACATAAAAGTATGCTAAGAATTTAAAACATGAGTAGCAATTAAAGTATGTAACACAGGCCCCCAAAAAAAGGTTAAAAAACCATGTCCCAACCCCTTCCTTTTTGCAATTTTTTTTTGTCTCTTACCATCACAACATGTAATGGCTGCTTCTCAGATATACCAGGGTTCACAAAAAGCTCATCCATGTTCCCAGATGCACGTTGTTTTAACTCTTGAAGCTGTATATGATAATTAAAGTCAGCAAGAGAAGTATACATTGAAGAATTTTCAATAAGGAAAAATTGGAGGTGAACAAGCAAATTGGTCACATATTTCTAAAAGTCAAACAGAAAATTTCTCTACAGCAGTCGATATTTCTATATGCTCGTCTTTTTTTTTTATCGAGTTCTTTCGTAGATCCCGTCACAGGGAAAAAAGACCTCCATCACAAATTTACCTCTTTCACAATTCTGGTCACCAATCAAGATCCTTCAAGAAACAACATTTACTTGTCTGCTAAATGTCTGTCTTGGTTTCAATCCCATATCAAGAGACCACAAGCTCTTGGCAGCATGTGTGTAAATAGAAGGTTATTAATGTTGGGTCGATATGTATTAACATTATTCTAGACATTTATCTAGGCAACCAGAAGAATTGGCAGTTAATATGAAAAGA
This sequence comes from Primulina huaijiensis, assembly GCF_012295235.1. Lineage (NCBI taxonomy): Eukaryota > Viridiplantae > Streptophyta > Magnoliopsida > Lamiales > Gesneriaceae > Primulina > Primulina huaijiensis. The sequence continues at coordinate 18,398,397 of NC_133313.1, forward strand.
AATCAATGTCACTGCAATCTTCAGATCTTTTGTAAAATGAATTCAATCAGAATCGGTGGTGGTAACCAGAGCTAAATTTTCAAAACAAAACAAAGAATATTGAACAAAGCCAAGTACCAACAAAGGGAGACTAGAAGCCTTTCCGGATTGCTCATCAGGTAAGTACTCAGCAATTGCATTAGTGGTCACCAGTGCCCGAATATATTCTGCTACTCCTTTACTGTCTACGACATGAGCTCGCTGTTCAAAACGCTGGATGACAGACTCAGGACTGAAAAAAAAAAGGTAAGGGAAAAACAATAAAAATGCATCACAACCAATTCTACCACAAGAATTTAGGACCAATTTTGCATGCTAAATAAATCTCATACATCACAAGGACACTTCCAGCATAGTGATGCTGTCAGATTCACCATAAGTTTTCAACTGGAAAACCAAACTAACAAAGATTCTCAGTATTTGACCCCCTAACCCTTACTTCTCTTTTAATATTTCATCCCATAGAGTTGTTAATCGTGATATCACAGATTATTCCACGGTTATGAATATATTCTTGGAATTAAACATACTATGCAACAATTTCAGCAGAGCCAAGGTAGAATATTTTGCTGTTTCAGTTTTTCCAAAAAGTTCAAATTCAATTCTAGCATTTACCAAGCAACCATCCACTTTGAGTTAACAAGAAAGCACTTGATACACCAAAATGTGAAATTAAATAGCAGCTTAAGAAGCTCTAATTGAAGAATATTTCGTCCAAAACAAATTGAGAGCTCCATGTTGAAAAAATTATAACATGTTACAAGGTACATAAATATTTCTTCAGCTTCGAAAGCTACTTTATCCAAACACCCTTTCAAATGACTAGCTTATACCTATTCGATGATGAAAAATAAGAAACTTGGAAGCGTTGGTAAGTACCAGAATCCTTTAGTTAAAGTCATTCTTTATTTTTATTTTTTGAGTAGTAATGTAAAAATGAGAAAATTGACCTGTGCTTATTGAGTTCCGCAAGAAGCAACCCCTGCTTTGCAGCATCTTTAGGATTTGCATCAGCTTCAGCAATCAACCGCTCCAACAGCTTCTCCTGACGCCGAAACGGCCACCAACCAAACCGATCTGAACTCAAGACCCCCTCGAACCCATTTTTCAACCTCGCAAAAACTCCCAACAAAAACACCATTATTGGAAATTTCTTCTTCGCATCCTCATTGACTTCTAAGCCCTCCTTCCCCAACTCATCATCCACCTTCCCACCCTCACTCAAAACAGGTCCATTATTGTATTCACTTATTTCGGAATTCTCAACACCCGAGTTTGAACTACTGCTGCATGATTCCTGAATTGAATTTACATCACTCGAAGCAGGATTCAATGCAGACGTAACAACTAAACGATGCCTTAAGAATCTAGAGTTGTGAAAAATTGAATCATTAAACCTAAAACTCAGTCTTAAAGAACAAGAAAAGGGCGGAGAAAACCTGGAAAGGTGGGATTTTTGAGGAACAGGAAAATGGTTAGACCGAAGAAGCGATGGCCTGTGAAAGATGTAAGCCTGAAGTGCGATACTCATTGCAAAACTTCAAATTTCAAAAATCAGTAGAGAGTAATAGGGTTTAAACAGAATAGGGTCTCCGAGGTTAGCGTCTACAAAATGAAATCCAATTCACAAAATTACAGCATTAGAGCACGCAGTTCAAACAGTGCCGAGTCTCTTCTCAGTCTGAACCACAGGATTGCAGAGAGGACGAGAGAAACCTTATCTAATCGCTTGAAATTGGGGACCTACGAAAATATGAATGAACCAGTGGTGGGAATGGAATAACTTGGCTAATAACACTATAAAACTAGTCAATCTTATTGATATATATAACAAAAATAATACTATTAGGTGTGTTTGGTTGAATGGATTAAATAATGATAGATTAATAGTCAAATATTTATCGTTAAAATTTTAAGATGTTTTAATAATCATTTTGATCTGATTTAAGATCCAATACTATTGATCAAATAGTTATCCATAAAATTGGATCTTAAACCGGGTGAAAATGATTATTAAAACATCTTAAAATTTTAACGATAAATATTTGACTATTAATCTATCCTTATTTAATATACTCAACCAAACGGAGCCTTAGCATAAAAAGATGATCATGGATTACCCAAATAAGATATCTGTATTACAAAATACGATCCGTGAAACCGTCTCAAATAAATTTTTGCCTAAGTTAGTTTTTAAGATATCTTTAAAATGAGAAATAGAGAAATTTTATTTATCAAAATCTCAATAAATTCATTATAAAATCTCATAAAATATTATGAGAACATCACCATATAATTATTGTAAATATTGTTATATTATATATTTGTGCTATGTTTATCATTATCCCTAATGTTAACTATAATTTTAAGCTGAGATAAAATTAAAATTTATCATATTTTGAGAACGAAATTTATAGTATTTGAAATAAAATAGGCTTCAATCGAAAAAGTAATTTGAAATTATAAATCGCAAGTGCGACATGCCTAGCATATTTCTCTCTTCAATGTGAGAGGATGAGATTGAACACTGAGATGGAAAAAAATAAAAATAAAAATTCCCTCGTCTAGTTATAAAAATAAAATGACAAAAATAAATAAAAAACACTTGAAAAAAAAAAAGGCCCTCTTCATTATGTCATTTCCATCAAAAGGTTTGGTGTTTATACCAATGTAGAAAAGTCCTAAAATTTAATTTCAAAGCATAAGATTATTATTTATATTTTATGCATAAACCAATGAGTGTTTGGAGAAGCTATTCTTAGATTATAACTGGTGGAAATGTTTTGAGGTATTTGTGATTGTCAGCTTCTACTTAATTTCTGTAAATTTTAAAAAGAAGTAAGAAACAAGATTATTATGTTTTTTCCTGCTTCTGTTTTTTTGTTAATAGTTTAAAATTATAATTTGACATTTGTATCTTTAAAAATTTTATCATATTCCACAATTATTCTTAATTTTTATAAATGTTTTTGGAAATTTTTTGAAATGTTAAATTTTACGTACATGTCAGTTTTTAAGAGTTTTTGAATAAAACTCATAAAATTCCTGTAATGCCTGAGATTTTATTACGGTAATTTGAGAATAATTATCGATAAATTGATGTGAGGATAGTCAGATCAAGTTGAGAGCTAATTTAAAAGGCATCAAATTGAAAATGGAATAGCAATGCATGTACAAGAATGGTCGAGCAGTGTATTACGCGCACATGCGCGAGAGGCTTATTGCGAGGACAGAGGACCTCGCGCATATGCGCGAGATTGGGCGCGCATATGCGCGAGGAGATGTCTTGATGATGGCCAGGTCCAGAGAAGTTGGCGCATGTGCGCGGTGTTGGGGCGCGCATATGCGCGGGCTGTTGAAAAGCCAAGCGCCGAGACAGAATGTCTCGCACATATGCGCCGGTGCTGGCCGCGCATATGCGCGAGACGTGCTGCACAAACATGAAGCCACCCGTACTTTGACATGCAATAGATATATATATATATATATATAGAAAAACGTCTTCATTCCTTCCCTCGGACCAGCAAAAGTCGAAATAGTGGTAAAGAAAATCCCTACGCCTTATTTTTCAGAAATTTGAAGTTTACGGAAGATCCGTCCGTCCGATTTTCAATCCGACTTCAGTACTGTGTTCCTATCGACGCAGGCTCCAACTGGACGTAAGTTTTGTTACGTTTTGATATGTTTTGAAATCATGCTATTGTCAGAATGGAATAGGATTCAGATATGATGTTCTTGACATGCTAGACATCATAGAATCGAAGTCAGATTAAGAAACAGATTGATTACGGATTTGTTATGATTTTTCATATTATATTGATTGGTATTGGACAGATTTGGATTATGGTTGGATTACAGATTATTTTGGATATTGACTATAGATTGTAACCGTTATCTATTGATATGGTATTTACGGGGATATTGAGATTGTGCCGTTATGTCGATGATTTGAATTAAATTCAGATTAATCAGATTCAGTATTGAATTGAGAATGGAAGGTTGATATTATTATTCTCGATATGTCCTTTCAGATTTACCGAGACAATCTTGAGTTCAGAACTTCCGTTTCTTCAGACCGAGACTACAAACGAAATGTATAAGTCAATGTGGTATTGGGAGATCGACACAAGTAGGATATACTTGTGTTTCCCTAAATCACATACTATTTGTTATTAATTGCATTGATTTGATTTGATATGCTTGTTCTATTGATGTATAGAGAGCATGTGTTTAGACGAGTGATCTTGTGACAGAAGTACCTGATAGTGGCGGGATCGCCACGGGCACATTGCACGATGTCACAAGATAGTGTATTGGCGATAGTGCCACAGTCTGTGACGGATAGGTCAAGACACTGGATGTTTGGTTATATCGACGTGGATAGAATCGGAGTTTCTTCTATTACTGTTGGTCGATATAGGAATACCATCGTCTGGAAACCGGGATCCCTAGACTAGGATTGAGTCTAGTCTGAGCCGTGGAGTCACGAGTATGATTGATAGTTTGATATTAATTATGTTTCAGATTTTGATATATATCTGATATCTGCTTCATGCTTTATATTAATTATATGATTGCATGTTTCATTGATTTATACTGGGATTTATTCTCACCGGAGTTATCCGGCTGTTGTCGTGTTTGTATGTGTGCATGACAACAGGTGGGACAGGTTCATGGTCGAGGAGATGAAGAGAGAGATCGTGATTAGAGTGGAGACTACGGACTGGATCTGAGATAGGGTTGAACACTTGATATTTAGTAGTTGAACCTTAGTTTGTAAATGATTGTATATAGTACAAAACTTGTACTTGACTTTTATACTGATATGTATAGTAGAGTGATTCCATTACGTTCCGCATTTGATATTATATTGAAAAAAAAAATTTAGACCCTGTTTATTATAATTGATTAATTAGTCTCAATGACGATTAAGAACATGATTAGCGTCCGGGTCCCCACAATTCCAATCATATTTTATCACAAAGCATTTATTTTTTTTAAAAAAATTTGCATTTTTTTTATAATTTGCATTGTAGACTTTTTTTTACATAGTTTTATGCATTTTTTTTTTGAATGGAACACTAATAATATTAAACAAAATCATGAAGAATCACATTCAGAAATAAATAAAGCTAAATATAAACTTGATCTTCAAGACTAGACAAAGAAACAACAGCTTTAGCTAAAGTATGAGTAGCATGATTCGCTAATCTCCAAACAAAAACAAATGATAAAGATTGGAAATCCAACACTTGTATTTTGCAATCTTCCAAAAGAAGGCAAACTGAAGAGGAATCCGAAATCGAGAAATATAATCCATGAACAATTGATTGAGCATCGCATTCAATTAAGACATTGGAGAGGCAAATCTTTGATTCAACTAAAGGCTTCCCTAATTCTTAGTGCTTCGGCTACCGAAAGATTTCTAATATTAGGCAAAATCCCATGAATAGCTCCTAGAACATATCCGAAATGATCCTTTATAACACAACCATATCCAGCATGAACCGATATGGAAAAAATTGTTGCATTAACATTATATTTCAAGAAATGTTCTGGAGGTTGAGTCCACCTAATAATATTGAGCTGATTAGAAGTAGTAGGCGAGTTCAAAGAGATATTATGAGCAGCTTACCATTGAGATCTAATATCCAAAGCTGTCTAGAATATTTTGATTGTCGTTGTGCTCTTTTGATTCCGCACTATATCATTTCTGTTCTTCCAAATACACCACAAAATGACCGCCGCTATCTCAACTTCCATGAGTGAATTATTTGTAACCAAAGAGTTCCAACAAAAGATCCCACTAAACCAACTTGACTACCAATTGATGTAAGATTTCCACACATTACGAGATAGAGGACAAGTTATAAGAACATGAAAATCCGCATACAAATCATCACGACATAAAGGGCACCACTCGGGACCTGTACTCGGCGTACACCTAAAGCATTCCTCGTAGGAAGACAAGATGACATAGCACGCCAAACTAAATTACGTACTGACCGGGAGGTGTAATCGCCAAACTTTATCCCAATTTACTATTGTGGGATTAAGAATTGGTTCTGAATTTTGCATCAAAATTTTGTATCCACTCCTGATTGTATAGCTTTCTTTTGCATTAGCAGCCCACATCCAACGACTGATGTTGGTCTCTCTCGTTAAAAAATTCTTTCAACAAATAAATATCCCAATCATCTGCCTCGTTAAGACGCAATGAGCTGACAGATAATTTTTGTAATTCTGGGATACATTCTGAAACAATACATGGATTATGCATATCAGGCAACCAAGGATCAACCCATATTTTAGTTTGTTGCCCTAACCCAATGCGCTTAAAAGCTCCTTGGCAAATTAGTTCCTGCGATGCCATAAGACTATGCCACACATAGCTAGGATTGGCTCCCGAGCGAGCATCTAAGAAAGCGTCTTTAGGAAAGCATCCGGCCTTAAAAACTTTAGATGTCAATGAATAATGATCAGTAAGGAGTTTCCACCCTTGCTTGGCTAAAGTGATATATTATACTCATGAACTCTTCGAAAACCCAATCCACCAGCTGTCTTTATTCTACTGATTTGTGCCAAACTTTTCCACCTGACACCACCACAATTCAGATCTCCTTTACCCTACGAGAAAGAGTTCATCATACGCTCTTAACTCCTCGCAAAGGATTCGAGTAAGATAGAATACACTCATAACATAAGTTGAAATAGCTTGCACCACTGTTTTTAGTAAGATCTCTTTACCTGCTCGAGACAAAAAAACAATTATATTGATTTTGTTGGCATGCGTCATTTTCACGATATTCATGTTGCCAATTCCAAATTCGCCGATTTTCAAAATGAAAATTTAGTATCATAACAAAAAAAAAAAATTGGATTTCCAGGATATTAAACCCAACCTCTTGAATTCAACAAACATGTCCGGGTGATCCACCCTCACTATTGTGCGACCATCAATCAACAATTAAAATGTATAATTGCCATGTTAAACAAAGATCACTACCATCATGAAAACATTGATTGAAGCACAGTGATATAGGCATAAGTCATATAATTTCTTATTAGTCCTTGAGCTTGCAAAGTTCTTTGCCAGAAAATATGTAATCAATCCATGGAAACAATTATCTATAACTTGAAATGTTGGCATCTGCACGGTAATTAATTATTGAACTTCGTGAAGTAGGCACAAAATAGAACTAATGGAAAGAGAGGAGAGAGTTAAAACCAAAAAAAGATGGAAAAAAAAAATTAGATCATGTATATTTACCGGCAGATTGTGGCCTGCAAAAATGGATTGCACAAGTTAACAGATTTTTACACGAATCTCATTTGACAAACTACAGGACACCCTGTTTGTATAACAACACAATATACAGCAAACAAGTTCACTCGAGCTTGAACTAGATCTGGGGCCGGAGTTGGAGATGGATCATTCAGGAATCGCACACTTGAGCAGGAATTTGTTCATTTAGAAATGTATCGTCGAAGATAATCAACCAGAGCCGGATGCTTCAGCTTCATAAGTGCCTTCACCTCATGTTTCCTTTCCATTTCTCTTGAAATGTTTAAATTTCCTGCAATTTCCCCAAGTGTTCTGTCTCCTTTGCCATCAAGTCCATATCTTTGTCTAATACCCAAATTCTCTTTGGGCTTCAAAGAATCGAGCTGTCCAAATAGCATATGAAAATTGTGTTTTGGCCTGGTGATTTATACATATGCATCAGCCACAAAGAGTATAAAGTCAGAAATAGAGTGGTATACGGCATGGCCGGTCCAAGGAAAATGGAAGAGGTGATTAAGTATATTGAGGGACACAGGATTCACATGTTCAGAATGTAAACACATTAATATCCTTTGAATGCAAGCTCAACCAGATCAATCAATGCTCAAGAAAGAACAACAGGAAATGGATGAGATTTGGACATTGTCTGCATCATGGTACGAAAAGTGCATGTTCTTGGAGGATAAAATTGTCTCCACAAGTGTTTCATTACGACTTATAACGACAATTAGGATTACGTAAATTATTTAAGACCTTTCAACAAGGCAAAAACATCGAGGCAGATGAAATGAACTCTTAGCAAGGCAAACAAACAATCTAGATCAAAGTTGACTCATTTCTTCGTATCACGAGGCAATGGAAATTGAGACTCGAAGTTACCACATCATCTGAAGCAAGCTTGAGAAGTTCTGGCTGCCTTCTCTTATCTCCTTCAACATCGTCAACATCTGTTATCCCATTAATGAACTCTTCTTGGGTAACTGCATTCCGAGCCTGGAGAGAATAGATAGGTTTGGAAGCCCTCATCACCTCTTGGTATCGTTCTGGGGAAATGCCAACTCTGTCTAGAATTTCTTTCTCTACGGGCCGTCTTTGAAGCTCAAGTGACAACTCTAGCTTTGTCCTCTGGATTTCTACTCTGACCTGCATCAGAAAGTATTTCAGTTTTTACAGTAGTTTGATGTAAAATTGCAGAAACATTTGTAAAAAATAAGCCAAGATAGCAGTTTGATCCACATGCATTATGTCCTGCAAGCTCAGTCCCATAAAAATTGGCCTTGATGAATCCTATTCAAAGTATGATTTTTTAACAAAAAAGGCCACAAATGAGGTAGCAAAGCAACTCATAATTATTTCACAGTTCAAATAGTATATTTTCTGTTCCTACGAAGGCAGTAACGAAATTCATGGCTACAGCATTAAATCATGAGACACCAACAAGAAAAAGAGCATACCGACTCAAGGCCAAAGGAGACCTTAGTGAAACTTGAAAGCGTCATAGACCGAATAATTGCATGCCTGATCCAAAAGAGGCCATATGTTGAGAGCTGGAACTTCCTATTTGGCTCAAAACAATCAATAGCTATTATAAGCCCCTTTACTCCAGCTTGACAGAGGTCTCGGAATCTTGGGCCATTCACGAATCTTGAAAATATTTGTTCATCACAAATAAAACAAGTCGGAGGTTGCGCTGCAACCAATAAAAAGAGTAATACCTTCAGTGAGGTTTTCTACCCCATAAAGCAAGCTGAAGAAAAGTTTACGATCCACATGATGGACAGTAGGAGCAGTTAGATCTTCAAAAACTGGCTTAACCCACCCCCTCTTCCACCCATCTGAAGAAAAACTAATTACCTTGGCAGCTCGACCAACTTCCATTTCTTTCTTCAGCTGGGCATTAGTGATATTTGTTGTCTCTGCTAATTTGCTGTCATTAAGTTCTCTACCCAGATCATTTTGCATATCCTCCTTTACTTGGAGAATTGTCATTAAGTTCTCTACCCAGATCATTTTGCATACCCTCCTTTACTTGGAGAATTGCCTAATGGCATTAATAAAAATTTATCAGGCCAGAAATGATAAGTGGATCAAACACAACAGAAAATAAATGCTATCGTGTTCAAAATGTCATTGTTTTTCACTAAGTTCAGAGCATTTGCACCTTATTTTTCTTAACACCAATGCACTCACCTTCATGGGTTGCATTAGCTTAAATAACCAGGCATGCTCATTACAAGGAAGAACTGGTGGGATCTTCATTTTCTTCCAGTCTAAGCTAACCAAATCGGTGGATGAGGAATAATCTCTAACAAGCCTATCAATCTTTTCCCTTTCATCATTCGTCAATTGTTTCCTTTTCTGAGACGAGATAATCTGTTCACGTTCTCTTTTCGTTCTAAGAGCAATCCTATTTTCAAGGTTCAATCTTTTTGTCCTTGTCAGCTTACTCCTGACCAAAGTCAGCGGTTTTATTCTCTGACACTTCTACAGCATCTTCAGTCCTCTTTCCTCTTGATCGCCTTCTTCTCTTCGTTATTTGATCTCTGACTTCCTTGTCAGAATATCAGTTGCAGGACTATGCTTGTATATGTGCTCTAATTTTGCAGCAGCTTCATTATAATCTAACTCTGTTGCAATTGACGAGGCTTGATCTATTGTGACATCTGGTACATATTCTGATCCCCTTTTCACAGTTATAAACCTCTTTTCATCTAATTTCTTTGTCTCCATGGGTAAAGATACAGATTCTAGAGGTGCAACGAGAGCAGTATTTTTACTCCTATCAGTTTTGAATGCTAATATAACAGGTGTTTTAGATAAAGATGTACAAGTAGAAACCTTGAGCTCAATCCCAATGGATTCCTTGCGGCAGAGCTAGAAACAGTCACAACTCCCATGCCAATGTTCTGTGATCCGCAGTAAATTGCCAAATAAGATTAGTTATCGCTCAGATCATGTGGCAAAAAATATACAATCAATATGCCAAGGTAAATTAGCAAACATAACCGGAGCTAAAATGTTGTGTCACCACGAACAAATTCATCCAAATTGCAGACACCGAGTAATCTCTGGACTAATATAATATTAAATTTGAAATAAAACAATGACTACTCCAACCAGACCACCCAACACCGAAAAAGGAAACAAAACAAAACAAAACAAAACGATTTTCGGCGCAATTTATTAATTAAACAAGAGGTTTCTGCCCAAACCTACTAAAATATAAATTCTTCAACCCCAAATCAAAATCTTCAATACATCTTCAGCATTCAGAAATGCCCCTTAAACAGCAAACTTGACAAGCATCGACTTGCAGAAGTACCTGAGTAAGTGAAGGATCGCCAGTCGCCACGGAGATCCTGTCCGCTGGCGATGTAAAATCCCGGCAACGAATGTAGCGAAGAAGAGAAACTCAGCTGAACAGAACATTTTCTGTGCAATTAAAATTATTATTTTAATTTTAAAATATAAAATAGCTCGGATTCCGTCGTCCACACGCCTTTCGCAACGAATCTCTACGGTTGTAAATGGCGGTTCAAATAACCGACGGAGCAGATCTCTTGTCCACGTCAGAATGTTTTCGAGATGTGGCAAGATGCAAGTGGAAGGAGATATATGTAACGGTAGTTTATGGATTTATTGCTGCCATGTGTTTGATTCTTATTTGTTCATAAAAATTAATATTTTTTTATGGATGACTCAAATAAAAGATCTGTCTCATAAAATATGACTCATGAGACCTTATCACACAATTTTTTGCCTTAATTAGTTTCATAGAATTCAAAATGATTCTCATTTTTTAGATAAATAACATAGGACGTTAATTAATTAATGTTTATTTCTTAAATATAACGAAAATTTTGGTTCAATTTTTACAATAATTGTTGGACTAAAAAATATATATTTTATCCATGTTTTAGTTTATATTTCATCATTTATCGTCATATGTCATAAGTTTCGAACTACGCAACGAGGTGCATGTGTTTTTAGTTAAACTAGTTTGACCCCCCACACTCCCAGTAAAAACATTTTTTTAAAGAAATAAATACCAACCTTTACCTATATTTTTGTGCGACATAAAATGAATGATAAATTCAATAAATCGGTAAGTCACTTAGCAAATTTTGTTTCAAATGTTGATTTTGGAAGTTGTTTAAAAGTGCACCACATCGATTAAAGATGTCAACATATCCATGTTCGAGTAGGTACTCAGTAAATCGACTTGTAGTTTGTGATTTATTGACTTTTATGTAAAAACGATATTTATTTTAATGATATTTTATGGTTTTATACAGTTATGACATTTACTTTATCTGTATACGCATGTAAATTGCGTAAATAAAACTCTTGAATATACAATAAGTACTATGAGGTATGTCTTTCAACGTAGATCATGAAATTCATTAGAAAGTGAACTGGATATTCTAAAGTAGTTGATAGTCAATTCAGCTATCTAAAATAAGGATAAAAGTCACTCGATCTCAAGACTAGCATCTGTGATATAAACATCATGTTTCATTAGTATGAGCATGAAGATATCTATTCATACAAATGGATACTCATTTGATGTCTGAACAACGCTCCCTCAAACTTTCTAAGTGATTATCACTTGTCGACTGGATTAGTCATCTGTTATGGTTGCACATCATTAGTCATTTTACTTGGGACAACATGGAAGCTCTGCATATTAGCATATAATTTGACTCATTATCGACTTCATTGAGGGTCATTAGATGTTGAGGTTAGCTGTAGTTTCGAAATACGTAGGTGTCAATGCATTGTAATCAGATATTCACCGCTCACCTACGGGTGATGCTATCATATGTAATCTGATGAATTAATAGTGCAACGAGTCTCTGACCAGAGCAAGACATGTACTGTAGGAAAATGTATTATTCTAGTTTCATATATGTTATCACTATTATTACTCAAATATACATCAAATCGTTATCGAATTTATTTGTAACTCTCGTTGCACCGATGATAGCAAATTTGATTGGGATATATGAATTGAAGAGACCGTACTATACGTTAACCATAACATACTAGTTCTTGCACTACCGGTGATACCTAGAGGATCATGAGGCGATATTACTAAACACTCTTACCATGATCCGATTGATGCAATCATTGAGTTATTAAATATGCAAAGCTTACAACAAATAAGCTTTAAATATTTATAATTCGTATGAAATATGGAAAAAAAAAATTAAAAAGAAAAGCAAGGAAAAAATTTATATGCGAGCATGCATGGTAATCAGGGGTAGTTTTTACCTTCTCAAATAAGATAAAGTAATATTCATGAAAATTCTTTAAAAAATGAAAGCTACACGTGAGCTGCCAAGCTGGGTATAAACCATATTTTGATTCTTTTTGGCTTGTGTGGTATTTGATCGCCTCAATTTCTTCGATGAAATCAGCTTTTGGACTGAAAATAAAAACATGCTTTGCTAAGTAATTAGAAAGAGAAAAACAAGAGGTTGCCCTTCTCACCTTGATCACGAAGGCAAAGTGCTACACAAGTAGCAGTTGCAGCATTTTGAAGTTGGTGAGAACCAAGCAAATGTAATTTCACATCAAATAACTCAACAAACTGCAACATAGATGCAGAATTCGTATGAAACATGCAAAATTTTTAAAGAAAACGAAAAGAAAAAATTTAAGGTAAAAATTCATTGAAGTTGGCATGAACGACAATGCAAAAAGGAATTAAACCAAATATTATTACATAAAGCTTACCACACAAAGGTCCCTTTTAATTCAGAGCACCACATCACATAACTGTCTGGGCATCTGAGATACTCTAGAAATACCTTTTAGGATACTTCTATTTCCAGGATCCGACGCTGATATTACAGGTGAACATAAAGACATTGCCCTATCAATAATCATATGCTCGATGTGTGGAAGAGGAAGAAACGTCCCACCTAAAACAAGCTATTGCATTATCCAGTTAATCATATTTGAGCACTGCTACTCAGCACAAAATATTAGGAATTAGAGTATTATGATCCAGAGAACATGATAGCTGAAAGAAGTTGAATACGAGAACATATATTCAAGGCATTTGTTGAAATATTGAAGCCAATAGGCATGAAAGAGATCTGAAAGTTAATGTGATAGCATCGATGAGCAAAGAAGAGTCGTAGGGGCAAGACAAATACTCAAGTTGTGTTGGTAACATGTCTTAAATAAAGTCCCCAAGGAGAAACTAGAAAACTAATCCAGAACCAAGAAAAATATGGGGCAAGAAAAACACCAAAATTGTGCAGGTAAAATTCATTAAATACAATTGCCTATGGGACCCCTGAAAACTAATCTAGAACAGAAAAATATGCTGTTTTAAGAAGGAAAAGAAAAGAACCAGTGATTACAACTACAAGAGTGATTACAACTACAAGATACATAAGCATAAATCAAATAAGTGTTCTTAATACGGCACATAATCACACGGACACGGTTCAACTTAGATTCCATAACAAAGCCATAAAACACCCCAGAGTTCAGAGCACATAATTTCATGATCAAAATACTCCCACAAACTGCAAGGGCTATTTCAGAATCGAAAGCACCATGCCGCAGATCATGCATGTGAATTGAAGCAATCCATACATGATACAGAAAGGCATGAAAAACCACCTAACTGGGAGTCCATATTTAATTAATCTAGATTTTTGTAGTGTAATACTTTCCAAAGAACTCCCAAGTGCTGCTAGATGCTCCTCGCCAATATTTGCGATGATTGCTACTGCAAGATCAGAACTAGTGATTACATTGGTTGCATCTCGTGCTCCACCCAATCCAGCCAGCATATTCGATGCAGAAAAGAGAAAAACACAACGAACTTAGAATGGAACATTTTAAACAATCCTAACTACCGGGCTGTTGTACCCATTACTTATCGAGCATAAAACCTCACAAAACTTGGTGATCGAATTGAAAATGGTGGAGTGAAAACATATTATTTTAACAACTTGCCAACAGTGACTTAAAAAACATTGACATAAGAAAATAAGTAATTAGGCTTTGCTGGATGTGTATGGGTTACGATGATATGTCAATAGCCTACCTCAATGACTGCAAATTGAACTTTTGGCAAAGAGGCAGAAGGCAAAGGCAGTGAGAACCTAGGATTTCAAATGAAAGATAGGAGCACTGGCATAAAATATTATTGGAGTCAATAAGAATCAACAAGAGATCAGTCGGTACCTCAAAATGACTAAGATGACCCTTTTCAAGTTCCACCACGATACCAAGATCCTTTTTTATTTTCTGGAAATGAGAATTCAATTTTTTTCGCTGACACCGGCTCTCCTGTTTTTCCCAGTGTTATGCGCTCCCTGATAGTTCGTATATGTGGACTGATCGAATAAATAAATCCAAAGGTCAAATTATGCATAAACTACACAAAAGGATCATCAGCCACAACAGCTAACACTCGTAATTATGGTGTCATGCATCATCCATCAACATAACAGAATCTACCTCGTGTAGCAACCAACAGAACCCTTTCCCTTTTGTTTTAGCAATATGGAAAGACTACATCAACGTCAGTCCGTTCAGAACACAGATACGTACCATAAGTTCGCCAAACAAGAAAATTAGCAATGGCAGTGATAAAAACAAATATGTGGACATAAACGAGCATTATAAGCTTCACAATCCTAGATAATTGTCAATAAAATAATGCCCTGAGTTACGTTGCCTCAAGTAGAATGAATAAAATCCAAAAAAAGGGCTAAACCCAATTAAAACTGTGATTGATGTCACAAGAAATGGAGAAGAAGATGCAAATCATCAAAACTTGATAAAAATGCAACCTTGAACTTGAATTGAGGATTGCCCAGTTGCTGCAACAAGTGTCTCATCATACCCAAATCAAACCCGTTGCCAGAATCAGTGCCGGCATTTTTAGTAGTTCTTAAAATTTTCCATATATTCCATGAAGTCTTCAGTTCTGAACTATCTGAAGATGCAGCAGGAAATGCTCGACGGATAGAGTTGAAAAAATCTCGGTATTCATGAAAAAATATCCGAGGTGATTTGAAAAGGCTTGAATTTTTCATTTTCGCGATTGATTTGTCGAGCTTGCTGTGGAAGGGCGTTTTATTATATTATTTATTTAAAAGTTTTAAAAAAGACTCCTATTTAAGACATCAATAACTCCCTACATTCTTTCTAAACTTCATCTTTAACCTCTATCCTTTCATTTCTTTGTTTTAGCTCCCCAATATTTTAAAATTTCCAAGAATACCCTTATCTTCTTATTTTAGTAATTGATTTTTCTTCTTAAACATAAAGGCCCATCATGCTTCCGTAAAATAAATTAAATCTTTTACCTCTTTGACCGGAGTACTATCGGGTTATATCCACCGTATTTTACGAACTGCTCCTCACAGTCCAACCACACGATCGCAACCGATGGTTACCGACGCAGATTCCTTCAACAGCACTTGGCGCAACCCTAATTCGTTTCCTACCTTATGGTGTACAGTAAAAGATAAAATTTTGAAAATAATACATGAGAGAGGCTAGAGCCAAAATCTCTTTATTCAAACACAAACATTTATTATTACATTGAAACCTCCTGTAGAGGAGAAGAAACTTGTTTAGCTACTTATAGTAGCCGAACTTGAAAAACACATAAACTAGAAAGAGAAATATTACAATTTATTTGTTGAAAGAAATGAGGAAAATGTTCGATAATCATCACTTCTTTCTTCTTTCCTTATTTATAGAAGGCTTCTTCGGATTCGAAATCCGGACTTTAAATCTTGATAAGCCTTTACAGCTTGCATATGGACCATTTAGTGGTTGAACGGTCCTTTTCCACCGATTATTGGTGGTCCTGTTTTCCCCACTCACATGGTGGTCCTCTTTTTGTTAGTGGGTTTGGTCACTTGTCTCTTTTAATTTTGTCGAGGAATTTTAGGCTTTTTGTATCCTCGAGGAAAATGTGAATGTGGTCCTTCCCCACTTGTCCTTGCTTCGGTAAAATGTTTTCGATCAGATCTCAGTTTGAAACCTTTACCGAATTCCGGTTCTTTCTGATTCTGGCATTCAGGACAGATGTTTTCTGACCATCTTCCTATATGTGCCATATTACAGAACTTTCGACGAGTTTCTTTACTGGCCGGTAGCTTGCTATTCCACAAAAGATTTCTTTTCTTCTCGAATAAATCTTCTGCAAAACTTGTTGTTTTTTCTGTCATGGTGTTTAACATGAATGATCCGTTCATCGAATGATTATAAAATTTGAACGGAAACTTGACTTTGTCCATCTCGGTTAGACAGAGCCATAGACCCCAAGCTCTTCGTGTAGACATTTCGTCTTCAGTAATTAAAGCAACCAGGGGGGTTTCTTCTGTCAGAGGGTCCTTGATGAATTTCTGAATATTCGTATCTGGCCTTCTTAACTTGATGAAATGAAAGGCTTCGTGAGAGCCTTTCCCTGCTGGTTCTGGTGCTGCACTAAAAAAATGTAGCTCCAAAACATCTCCTCTGGACAAATAATCATTATTCGCCCAANGCCATAGACCCCAAGCTCTTCGTGTAGACATTTCGTCTTCAGTAATTAAAGCAACCAGGGGGGTTTCTTCTGTCAGAGGGTCCTTGATGAATTTCTGAATATTCGTATCTGGCCTTCTTAACTTGATGAAATGAAAGGCTTCGTGAGAGCCTTTCCCTGCTGGTTCTGGTGCTGCACTAAAAAAATGGAGCTCCAAAACATCTCCTCTGGACAAATAATCATTATTCGCCCAAGTCTCATGAACAGCTTCCTGAATCCATTTCGGTAGTCCTGAAATTTCTGGAAAGCTGGGTGATGTGGTATAAACTGAGGCAAGAGCCCTGAATTCATACCAGGCTTTGACCTCCTTGGGATATGAATTAGGTTTCATCCATATCCTAGGATANGAGCTCCAAAACATCTCCTCTGGACAAATAATCATTATTCGCCCAAGTCTCATGAACAGCTTCCTGAATCCATTTCGGTAGTCCTGAAATTTCTGGAAAGCTGGGTGATGTGGTATAAACTGAGGCAAGAGCCCTGAATTCATACCAGGCTTTGACCTCCTTGGGATATGAATTAGGTTTCATCCATATCCTAGGATATTTCCCTGAAACATCAACCCTATTGGTAGCTGGGTTAATGCCAATCCTTGTTTTCAATTTCTCCCAATTTTGTTGGTAAACCTGAAATGGAGAAATTGTAGCTTCATTAGTACCAACCTTAGTTTTGCCTTTGTCAGTACGAGGCCTAAGGTTGATCTCTCCCTCTTCATTCCCCGAGGTGGAGGGTTGACTTGAAGACTCGAGATTAAAATCTGGAGTTTCAATTTTTGTTTTGGACAACTCATCAAAAGATGATCCCGTCTTAACACTTGTGCTCGGGGTATTTTAATTCCCTGCTCCAGGTATAGAGTCCTGTACTCGAAAACTCTCCATTTGGGAAACCAATGGTTTCTCAATGCCTTGGAGGATAGGCCTTTGCATTACAGACCATAACTGAGTATATGCCTGTAAGCATCCTGTAATTCGATCAGAGACAATTCTCTTATCAGCTTGTTGTAGTATTCCCGCAACCTCTGCGTTTACGACCAACTTGTTAAACTCGGTTTGAAGCATTTCAAGGTGTTCCCTCAAATGCCTCTGCATCTTGATCATAGCATCAATGCCAATGTTGTCCATCTCTTGTTAAAAAATCTGCAAGAATATTCTCGTGAGATTTAATTATCACAAAATCAAAAATATAATTTTGACATAATGTTTGCCATCGTAATAATCTGGCCTTCTCAGGTTTAGATTCAATTCTANCGTTTAGATTCAATTCTATTCCTTAAAAAAGCTTTCACCTGTGTGTTATCAACTTTCAAAGTGAATTTCTTTGTAAGTAAAAATAATGGCCATTTTTCAAAAGCCCTTTTTACTGCATAAAATTCCTTCTCGTTGATATGTCATTTTATGGCTTCTGCATCTGAGAATAAACCACTACAATACCTGCATGGTTGTTCTCCATCTGGTGTGAGCTTAGTAAGAACTGCTGCCCACCAATGATCACTGGCATCTGTATACAATACCAGATCATCTTCATCTTGAGGAATGACCATCTTTGGAAGATTCTTACAAATCTCCTTTAATTGACATAGTCCCTTTGTGTGTTCATCCGTCCATATAAATCTAGCATATTTTTTCAATAATGGACTAAAAACTTTCCTGTGTTTTGCTAGGTTCTTGATAAACATCCCAGTAAAATTAACAACTCCTAAGAAACTTTGAAGTTGCTTCTTGTCTTTGAGACTTTCTGGAAAATACTGAACTTTTTCCACTATGTGTTCTTGCAGAATAATTCCTGACTCATCGATTTCAATTCCAAGGAATTCAATCTTTCTTGTAGCAATGACTGCTTTCTTTTCAGATAAAATCAGTCCTTCTTTTTTACAAACATTGGAGAAAATCTCCAAATGTTTAACATGTTCATTTATATCTTTAGACGCTATTAAAACAACGTCAATATAAACAAACATAAACTTAAAATAATCTTTAAAAGATTATCCATCTTTCTTTGAAATATCTGAGGTGAATTAGCCAATCCCATTGGTAATACCTCCCAAATATAATGTCCTTGTGGCGTAGAGAAGCTGTGAATTTCTTGCTTTCTTCTTGCTTCCTAATCTGGTAAAATTCAGACTTACAGTCGAACTTAGAGAAATATATTGGCATTGCGTATGCAACTTATTAGATGTTCTCTACTAGGTATAAAGTACCCATCAAACTCCAGAATCTTATTAATTTCTTGATAATTAATAAATAATCTGGGTTTTACTCGTTTTATCTCACCATGATTTCTTACCAGAAAACCTGGACTGCTATATGGTGACATTCCTGCTTTAATTAAACCAAGGTCCAAATGTTCCTTGATTATAATCTGCATATCCCTTTGATCAATGATATTCATTGGGATAGGCTTACAACAGACAAATTCATACTCTTTGCCTTCCTTAATTTTAAGGCAAGTTTTGAGTTGATTTCTGTCCCACCATGCCAAAGATCTTCATTGTAATTCTCTTTGATCCTTTTCTTGACATCTTCTAAAGATACCTTAGATTCAAACTCTACTTCATTCTTCTGTAGAGCTATCTTAAGGCATTCTATTTCTTTTGGTTAGAGATGTTTATCTGCTCTTAACTGGAGCATTGTTTCTCCAAACCGTCTGGAATATTTCATTTTTGGGTTCAGAAGTTGTCCAGAATCACCACGCTTGCTGCGAAACTGGATTGGCAATTTTCTGTAAAATGCCTCTCGTAATCTCTGGACTATAATTTTGTGGTTACAAGAAGTTGTAAACACTAATCTTCTAGTCTCATTTTCTTGAGCATAGGATTTGAACATTTGTAAGAAATTGTTTCCTAACAAAATATCCGTTCCTGTATCATGAAAATAAATTGGTGGTGTCTTTACCTTGTACCAAGGTGTTTGCCCAGCACCGCCAATCATGATTTCAGTCATCTTAATCCCTTTACATAAGATTAAGATTCTTCTTGAAAAATCTCTTCCAGCAATCTTTGGTAATTCTTCTTCCAAATTATTTGGAAAAACTCCTCGTTTTGCTGTACAGATTCCAGCCCCTGAATCAATATAAGCAGCAAAATATTTTGTCTTATATTGTTCATATAACATTCCTACTGGAATGTATATGGAGAATGGACTTGTGGTCATTGGATTTTTCACATCTTATCTTCTGCCATAAACTCCATTCCATACTCTAGACGTTTCCAAGGTTTATGTTCCTCGAGAAACTCTAATCCAAGAACCAATTGATCTAGTTCTTTTCTTGGAATCCCTGTGATATGAACTTCCAATTCTCCAACTTGGATCATTCCTTGGTAAGTTCCTATCATAGGTTGTTCTAAATAGTAGATGGTATTACAAGGAAATTGATTCATTTGTTTCGTAATATCAAATACTATTTCGACTTCCTTCCACCCTTCTGAGCATCTACGCTTTCCTATTGTTGAAAAACTTTTTAGCTCTTGTTGGGTTTCTTGGACAGGGGTTTTTCCCCATCTGTAGCTTGTAATTCTATCTCCTTGAAAAGATAGTCTTCTTGATTCCAATCTAAGACTCTGATTCCTTTGTAGAATCGGTTTATCTTATATTTGGATATCTGTTTCCTGTATTACAGGAAATTCAATTCGTTCTAGATAAATTGCATGAGCAACTTTTTCAAATATCTCAGGTATTTCAATGAACTCATTTTTAATAAACAATTCTGAATGATGTGTATTAGATAGAGCATATGAAATCTGATAAGCAATAGAATATGGTCTATTACCTTCCTTCATCAGCCTTTTTTCCTTGAAATTTTGATGTAATGTCAAGGCTCGACTGAAATCTCGATCTGCCAGGTTGTAGGCTATCCTTGGATAGATAACTCCTACAATCTTTCCTGCACAAAGATTTCCTGAGATAGTTCCCAGCACTGAATCTTGAAGGTTCCCCATTCTTTTATCGCATATAGCAATATCAATAGGTAAATATATACCTTCTTTGAATGTAGCTTTTATCATAATTTGGATTGCTCCAATATGAATCCAGGACATAGTCCTTGCTACTTCGATCTTGAGTTTTTGTAATTCCTCCTTAATTTCTTCAGAAGAAATTAACTGCATCTCCATTCTATTTTCAGTAAGTTCCATTGGGATTGCCATTTCCCTTCTAGAAACTTTATAGATCAGATGATGCTTTCTATTTCTTAGTCCAAGATTCCTAAGAACTTTTCTACATGTCCTACAGAGAATCCTTGATATCTCTGTAGAATAGGATTTTCTTTCATGATCCTTTGGATCATGTTATGATATATTGTAGTCTGGCTAAAGAACCCAGACAAATCCTCATGTGTTTCGTGTCGAAACACCTAGTCTTTAGTCAGATTCCGATTCAGTTCCATCATATTCTCCCTGACTTATAACTTCTTCTTCTTCATATATACTCTCATCTGAGGCAATGTTCTCAAATCGGTATACCTGAATAATATCTTGGTAATAAACTGCTTCTTCAATATCCGGAGTTGGATCGAATCGTTTAATACCTCTTTCCTCATTCTCTGGACAGTTAGTCGAGATATGACCTCTTGATCCACATGTCCAGCAATTACAATCCTTAAAAATTTCATTAGCTCGTGTATGAGCTCTTCGTAAAGTTTTCTTTGTAGGTGTTCTTCATGTGCTTCGAGATATACTCGATGCCTGAGAAGATGTCCTACTTCTCGATGGCCCACTTCTTTGTCCAGATTTGTAAGATCTGGCTTTCTGTCTAGACTATACTGTTCTTGGTTTCCAAGAACTTCTTCCACTTCTAGTATAAGGATGAGTCCTGAAACTTTTCCTTTTATGCTTTTGTGGTTTACTTCCAATAATTGTTGGAAGATCATTTTCCTTACAACACAAAGGAGTACGTTTATTAATACCCCTTAAGCGTTTGTAATTCTTTTGTAATGCTGCCATATGGCACCATTCCGCCAATTTTCCTTTAAGGAAAGAGGCTCTTCGTGCCAATGTATCTGGATTTCCAGGTACATATTCCCTTATGAGCATTTCCCTCCAAGGACTTGGAATTTTTGCGAAGAAAAGTTGCATGGCTATATCTTCTTCGACTCCTGAATTCCATCTATATTTAGTGAATAACATAATATATTCATCTACCAAACATATGTCATGTAATTCAAGACTATACAGAGCTTGAGTATATTTCTTCCTCTTCTCTGTATCTTGACTGTTAAAATAATCAACCCCTATAAATTGAGCTTTAAAAAGGGTAGCCATTCTTCCGGCTATCTCACTTAGAGATTCTCCGGCTAGGACTGATTCTTTGGTTTCCTCCGAAGTCATGTCCCAAGCAATTTTTACTGATCCCATACGACTCATTTCCAAAAGTTTAATGAATCATTCTCTATTGAGATCAAGTGTTCCTGCTGCGATTCTCATAGCAGATGTCCAATCGTCTATGAGTTCTTCTCTGTTTTTGAAATCTAATACATCAAGGTTAAGCATAACCCCATAAGGATGTATATGATCTAAAACAGTTTTCCCATAAGGTGTTTGGTACAAGGGAATTTGATTTCTCCTTGTCCTTGTTCAGGCAGGGTGTGATCCTCCACCAGTATGGAAATCAGTTTGAGATTCTCTCATGTGTATATTTTGAGATCCCACACTTTCCCTTGGTGGTTCCTGAGAAGATGACCAAATTATAGCAGGTGTTTCACCTCCTGCTGTGTTCATCTTTAGATCTACAACTTTGAGATTTGCGAAAGATTCTGCAAGCTCTTCTAGATCTTCTAGACCAATCCTTTCTAAAGTTGTCATCAGATTAATTTCTTTTCTGAGACAGACTTAATTAGATTGATCATCTTTTCTTCTTCAGTCAAAGGTTTTGACACCACTCTGGTTTTCCCTTGTTGATGTAACAAAGGTTCAGTATCAAATGATGGTGGTAACCAACCTCCTGAAGTTATTTTACTAGAACCGGGTTGTTGTTCTAGTTTCTGAATTCTTGTTTGAATATCCTTTAATATTCCAAGAATTTCTTCCTGGTTTTCAAGGATTTTCTCTACTCATTGCGGTACAAAGTATAGCATGTTGCCATAGTTTTGTACTGTCTTTTGAATTTATCTAAGATCTAAAGAGAGCTTAGAAGAATCTGGTACTATCTCCATAAACTTATTAGATTGAATCATAAGTTTACCCGAGGGTGCTGAGGATTCCCTTTCTGCTCTGGATATCTAACAATTGTTAAATAGTCGTGGTTATATTCCAAAATATTGGAATAATCTTTGTAAATTATTTTTCTCGAACCTAAGTTCGGATTCATAATTTTAGAAATTCTCCTCCTCAAAAATTTCGTTTCTTTATAATAATAAATAATGTGTTTGAAATAAATTAACCTACGTCTCTGATACCATTTTCGGAAAACGCGGGATCAATTAAAATAAAATATGGAATAAGGGGTATTTCTGTCTTTTTTAAACTTTTAAGGAGTTTAAGCAAATGTTTTTAGATGTAGGGAGTTAGAATAAATTTGAGTTGGGTGTTAGAGATTTATTTACAATTTACCCTTAATATAATTAATTAGATTATTAAATTATTATTATTATTTTTTTTAAAGAAACACCGCCGGTGTGGCGGGGGGTGTGGCAGACCCCTACCTATAAATATAAACTCGTAAAAAGTAAGTCGTACAAGAAAGGAAACCTAAGTAAGGAGGGGACTAGACCAAGACCTCCCCAAATAGCTAACCAAAAGAAACATAGGGAACATGCAAACTAACGTCTCACGTGTAAAACATGCAACATAACTACTATGAAGATAACAACGCCTATAGAAAAACGACCAGGAAGCGCAGCGCTATCTACCCAAAGAGGGCAAGCAGTAATGAGTCAGTATATGGCAGGATGGCAAGGCGAGAGTAACCAGGTGTCACTGGCCCCAAACATCTTGCGGAGCGACTCCTGTTGGGCTGGCACTATGGAATCTTTGGGGTACCTGGTAGAGAGAGGGTGAACATGCAAATCATCAATGTGATTTTCAATTATCATCATCTTTGCAAAATTGTCATTGTAAAATAGCCGTTGAAAACTAGCCTTTGGAACATCTAGAAAATGATTTAAATATTGCAAAACATTTTTATTTAATATGAAAAAATTTTAAGATGATTGAGTGGACAGTGAAACCCATAAATTATGAGTACTAGTTACTATGCACACGCGATGCGTGTGTGTACAATCTTTTTTTATTATTATCGATAGATTAAAGTAAATTTGACAAATTATGGAGATACTAAATTGATATTTGGATTGTTGAAATAAAAATAAATAAAAATAAAAGTGTGTGTTGAAATTAAAACAAAAAACAAAAGTGTAATATTAATATCATATAAGGGTAAAATTGGAAAAAAAGTTGGTATCCTCTCTAGGTAGTTATTATCATGTCCTCACACTTAATATAATATTATAGATTAATGTTAAAAGGAATGTGGGTGAAATAGATATGTTGTTATAATAAATATGTGGCAATGGATCCCACGATTTTTTATGAGTTGGTGGGTGTTATAACAACTCACCATTTGCTAATGTCCTAACCCGATTAACACTCAACTCATTTTGATTATTATTATTATTATTTTATTATTTAACAAAATAATATAGATAAAATTACAAAAATTCAAAACATGTAATCTTTATAAAAATATTTTAATTTAAACAAATTACAATAAATTTTTATATAATATGTTTAAATATTTAAATATAATAATTTAATTATCTTAAAGATTAATTATTCCAAAATTAATATTTATTTAGAAAATTAAAATATTTCACAAAATAAATATTATAAATTAATATATAATAAAAGATCTTCAAATATATTTTAAATAATATATAAAATAAAATTGAAAACTTTGTATCTTCTCAATTTACAAATTTCAAGTAAATTATTTTTGAATGTATGTATCAATAACAATAGATTATAGCATTATTTGATTTTTTTTTTCCAGATTTCGAGTCAGATCGATCGAACCGACAAATTTTTTCAAACCTGAAAATCTGTCGGTCGAGACAAGCGGTCATCAGATAGTTTCTGTGGAAACCCTCTTCTTTGTGTTAGTCAAGCGCAGGTTGTTTCTGCTGTTAACATTGTTTCTACAATTTAGATTTTGTTTCCCCGAACGGTTGTAGCCTAAAGCCCGCTCGTTTAGCCCTTGCACGCTACGGGTTTGTACCACTTTCTTTAGAATCTTTAGAAACGATTTGTTTGTCATTTTTCACGATTTAATTCTGTTGAAGGCTCGCTGAGTTTTGGAGAAATGGATTTGGGGTTTTGGTGGACAGTGGAAATTTGATTTTGGTTCTGCACGCAGCATCTGTTCTTCGCTTGTCATAATGGGTTTAATAATTCATTTTTAAATTATATTTTTGTTTGTTTTCTTAAGTTTGTTTTTGTTCTTAAATATTAGTGTTTTATTGAATGGGAATTTTGGAGTGAAGATTGATCTTGGGATGCAGTTGGACGAGATGGAAAGTGAAGACTTGGTAAATGATGAAGTGAGAGTGAAGGAGGATTGTAGAGAGTGCAGGAGATGCTTAGCAATGGAAAATGAAATCACAAAAGTTAACCATAAATATCAACTCTTGGAACTGGAAATCGAGGAGAAAAAGAATGTAATAGAGCGGCTTAAAGGTAAGCTCGGGTTTATGGAGCTCAAAAAATTCAAATTCGAGGATGAGATTCGTGTGTTGAGACAGAGTAACGAGGATCTTGAAACGAGAATTCGAAAAGGTGAAAGAGTTACTGCTAAAGAAAATGGGGTAGTTGATTTGACTGCGGTGGATGATGAGGAAGACAAGATCACAAAGCTGATTATTGAAAATGGTGTTTTGGAGTGTGAGAAGAAGAAAGCTGAATGCGAAATTTATGATTGGAAGGTGAAATACAAAGAGCTAGAGATACAGGTGGTCGAGTTGCAGAAGAGATTACTGGCTGAGATGTCGAAAAAGGGGTTGGGTTTTTCCAATATGGATTCAGTAAAGTTGAACGGAAAATCTGGACTAAATCCTGTTCCGGCATCACTTGTGCAAAACTACGATGAATATGAATCAAATGAGGATGATGATGTGACAGGTATTCTTTTTCTTGGCTCGTTAAATTAGTTGGCGTCTTGGCGAGTAAATGGTATTTCTCTATGTTACTTAATTGACGGCCTTATGAAAAACAGATATGCAGCATGTAAAATTGATCATGTCAGTTTGATGCTTTAAATTCCAGAAGTTTTATTGAAATTCTTGTCTATTTTCCTGTGCAGCTATCACCCCTCCAGGTGACACATCATCTAAGAAGTATACAAGTGCCGATGAAATGAAGGGAAGCCGTCAATGTGAATGCAATGTGAAATATGGTAGACGAGTTAGAAAGTGTTTGAGCTTTACTGAAGAAAAGAGCCCCTTGAAGAGTTTTTCTCCCTCAACACCAGGTGGTAGACCTCCTGTTGGTCCCATTGATATTAGTGACGGTGAGGATAACCTAGATGCCCCTGACATTTCTCTTCCGGATCTTGATCTTACAGGAAGGAAGGTGGCCTTTAATTCCACTGATGACGGATTGGGAAATGCTATGTATGAAAATAAGCTGACCTCAAAAGCTAGATCTACAAGTGTTCTTGAGCACCAGGGTGACAAAGAAGACGTTGCTTGCTATAATGGGAGAAAACCCTATCTTTTGACTCCTAAAAGGAGAAGAGTCTCAAAGGTTGTTACCAGTGATAGTGAAAGTGATGATAATATTCCAATTGGTAGAGTTATGAGTAAAAATCAGCGATCATATGGCTTAAATTCGAACCTGAACAGCAACTCTGCGTGTGATACTGAATCTCAGGACAACATTGATGAACCTAAGCCTAGACGACGGTTAATGAAGCAGCGGAATTTTGCAGAGGTGGGTGTCGCAAGAAAATGTATTCATGAAGGCAACAAGAGCGATAATATCCTTGGAATCCCAAAAAATGAATCTGATGAAGAAATGAACATGGATGACTCGGGTAGTGAAGGTGAAAGCTTGGGTGGATTCATTGTAAATAGCTCTGATGTTTCTGATAGTGATGTTTCTGCTAAGGGTACTTCTAGTGAATCGGGAGATTCAATAGATAGTGGCGTGGACTATAAGGAAATTATGTCTGGTTTAAGAAGGGAAAGTAAACACAAGATGAAGTGGGAGTTTGAAGCAGATATGCTTTGCTGATTTCGGCAAAAATCCTGAAATATGCATGAAGGCCGTGTGTGCTCTGTATCGCCAACAAACATCTGAGGAGAAATTTTGCAAAGCAACAATAAATCTTAATGGGCGAGGGTTTAGCCAGTGTGATGCATACAGGTAAAGTGCTATTACACGTGTGTATATCTCCGTTCCTTTACTCGCTCCTAGCTTTTTGATCTGCATACAACATACATAGGCATGAGTTGATTATGATACTATATCCACTTGATAATAAAGTTGTTGAGGTTTTTTGTTTTGGCTTATGGGTGACTTGCCAGGGGCAGTGCTTTAGCTGAGTTTCTCACTGACGGTGAACCACAAAGTGACATGAAGAAGTCGGTACAAGAGTTGCTAGAGTTCAATCCGAAGGGGGATGAACTATGCAGGGAATTGGCGAACCGCTACTCGAAGCAGCTATTTGCCATATATCAAAATGGAGAGGACCCGTTCTTTAAATCACCACAACCTGGTGGGCAATCCTGAAACCATAATGGAGATATTATGGAACTGATATGATGTTGGCATCAAACTTTTTGGCAATGTGTATAAGCATCTTGATTGTGTAAAATCTTTCTTTTTCTATCAATGTGCTGCTGCGGCCGAGTCTTGTGATTACTAACTATGCTTGATAAGCTTGGTCAATCATGAAAATTATACATTTAACATTTAGAAAGTAGTGTTGAAAAATTATTTAAAAATGTGAAAAATATTTGTGTTGAAAATGTGAATGTTGAATGTTGAAAATTAGGTAAAATTAGGTGTTGAATATTGAAAATTAGTGTGTGATGATGTAGGTAATGATGTATTTTATTTTTGGATTATTTGTAAAAATTTTCTATAAATAGATCTCTCATTTGTGAAGAAAATCACAATTGAGTTGAGAGAAAAATATTATAAAGTGTGTAGTGTGATAATTTTAAGAGTTTGAGATTTTTACTTTTTACCGTAAATTTTTACTTTTTCACAACACGTTATCAGCACGAAGCTCTAAAAGTCCTCCATATTTTTCCAAGCTCCGAACAGAAGAAAAAGGTAACAAAAGTAATAATATTTATTTTACTGTTATTTATTTATTGTTTATATATGTAATATATAATATAATGTTATTGTTAGAAATAATAAAAATAATTTTTTCAAAAACTTGTTATAAATCCTGGGAGGATGTTAAGACGACATCCCACACTCCCGGTAAGGGATACGACAAGTATAAAAGCCTATAAGGTTTTTTAAACAAAATAACTTATGACACCTAATTATAATAATGTGATATGATATACATAATTATTTAAATATGACTAATATTATATACACCATATTATTACCATAAAATTATACAAATACATACATTTATTTTCTTATACACCAACGGTAATAAACGGTAACAAAACGGCTAGTTTTTGCTCTATAAATACAATCTCACAAATACATTCAATCACTCCAACTTTCTCTTCTTCTCTAAAAATTATTCTTCATCAAATTTTCGAAGAAAAAAAGAAGATGGCTTTCACGAGGTTATTTTTAATTATTTTGGTTATCATAC
Source organism: Primulina huaijiensis (assembly GCF_012295235.1). Classification (NCBI taxonomy): domain Eukaryota; kingdom Viridiplantae; phylum Streptophyta; class Magnoliopsida; order Lamiales; family Gesneriaceae; genus Primulina; species Primulina huaijiensis. The sequence continues at coordinate 18,427,060 of NC_133313.1, forward strand.
TCACCAGTCTTGTATTTATCGGAGAATATCCTCCTCGTGTGTTTTCTTTATTTTTACGAATACTTGTACTTGTTGTTTATCCATTACTTTGTATTGCAATATTCATTAACTAATAAAATGCATCGTAATTTTTAGTACCACCATGGCAAACTTGGCAAAGCTCGAATTCATCGCTCTTGATATTACTGGGAAAAACTATATGCCATGGACTCTTGATGTAGAAATGCATCTTGAGTCATTGGGTCTAAGCGAGACCATTAAAGAAAATGGTATATCTTCATCACAAGAAAAAGCAAAAGCTATAATATTTTTACGACGACACCTTGATGAAGGTTTAAAATGTGAATATCTCATCGAAAAAGATCATATGGCTCTGTGGAAAGGATTAAAAGAGATATTTGAACATATAAGGGAAGTTATACTTCCGACCGCTTGGATAAATGGAATATGTTAAGATTCCAAGACTTTAAAAAAGTCAGTTGATTACAATTCAGCGATGTATAGAATAATCTCGCAGTTAAAATTTTGTGGACATGAGGTTACAGAATCGGAAATGCTTGAAAAAACATTTTCCACGTTTCACGCATCAAATATAACACTACAGCAACAATATAGAGTGCGTGGATTTGCGAGATATTCTGAACTCATCGCCTGTCTTCTTGTGGCGGAAAAGAACAACGAGCTATTAATGAGAAATCATCAGTCCCGACCCACTGGATCAACAGCATTTCCAGAAGTAAATGCTGTAAGTAAAAATGAATTTAAACCTGGAAACCAAAATCAAATTCAAAGACAAGGTTTTGGTCGAGGTCGAGGTCGAGGTCGAGGTCGTGGACGTGGACGTGGACGAGGAAGTGGTCGTGGTCGTGGACGCGGCCGTGGTTTTGAAAATAATCGAGATAGTTATTTCTATAACTCATCTCAAAATAACGTCCCAAACCATCCACAGAAAAGGCATCAAGAAAACATGAGTGTTAATGAAAATCACTCGAAAAGATTTGAAAGTTCTTGTTTCAGATGCGGCACTCCAGGACATTGGTCTCGTATTTGTCGAGCCCCTGAGCATCTTTGCAAACTTTATAAAGAATCGATAAAGGGGAAAGAAAAGGAGACCAACTTCACTGAGCGAAGTGACCGTTTGAGTGATTCAACTCATTTTGATGCTGCTGATTTTATGAATGATTTCTCTGGAAATGATCAATATGTTGGTGGGATAGAAATGAACAATATTGATGCTGCAGATTTTCTCAATGATTTCTCTGAAAATGAACAATATAGTGGTAGAATATAAATGTACAATAATTTATTTTTCATGTATTTATATGATAATGTTTTATTGTACAATTATGATATGTGTTATATTTAAATATGTATTGTCATTAATTTTTTTTCATTGCATATTTTTTGAAGTTCAAATATGGAAAATGCTATGAGCAAAGCTGAAGTTTGCATACCCGATAGTGGTACAACGCACACTATCCTCCGAGATAAAAGATATTTCTTGGAACTAAAACCAACAAAAACAACGGTGAATACAATATCAGGTCCTGTAGACTTGATTAAAGGATGTGGTAAAGCACAATTTTTGTTACCTAATGGTACAAAATTTTTGATCAATGATGCTTTATATTCACCACAATCGAAAAGAAATTTGTTGAGTTTTAATGATATATATTCCCATGGGTATGATACTCAAACAATGAATGAAGGGAATGAGAAATATATGTGTCTTACCACATATAAATCAGGAAAGAAATATGTGATTGAAAAACTACCAATGCTCCCTACTGGATTGCATTATACACATATACGTCCCATTGAATCAAACATGGTAATTGATAATTCTTCAATATTAACCAATTGGCATGATCGATTAGGACATCCTGGTTCAACAATGATGCGAAGAATTATAGAAAATACACATGGTCATCCATTGAAAGACCAGAAGATCTTTCAGAATAATAAGTTTCAATGTAAAGCATGTTCTCTTGGAAAACTTATTATAAGACCATCACCAGCCAAAATCCAAACTGAATCACCAATGTTTCTTGAACGTATTCAGGGTGATATTTGTGGACCAATCCATCCACCATGTGGACCATTCAGATACTTTATGGTATTGATTGATGCCTCCAGCAGATGGTCACATGTATGTTTATTGTCAACTCGAAATGTTGCATTTGCAAGATTACTTGCTCAAATAATAAAATTGAGGAATCAATTTCCCGATTATACAATCAAGAAAATTAGACTTGATAATGCTGGTGAATTTACTTCCCAGACTTTCAATGATTATTGTATGTCTATGGGAATCATTGTTGAGCATCCTGTTGCTCATGTACATACTCAAAATGGATTGGCTGAATCATTGATTAAACGTCTGCAAATGATTGCTAGACCAATGATTATGAAAACAAAGCTCCCTATTTCTATATGGGGACATGCAATTTTACATGCTGCTTCATTAATTCGCATCAGACCAAGTGCATATCATAAATACTCCCCATTGCAGCTTGCATTTGGTAAAGAACCAGACATTTCTCATCTGAGAATTTTTGGATGTATGGTGTATGTGCCTATTGCACCACCTCAACGAAAGAAAATGGGACCTCAAAGAAAGATTGGAATTTATATTGGTTATGATAGTCCATCGATCATTCGATATCTTGAACCACAGACAGGCGACGTGTTCACAGCACGTTTTGCTGATTGTCATTTTAATGAGGAAATCTTCCCAATGTTAGGGGGAGAACAGAAACATACCGAAAAAGAAATTACATGGTATGTATCATCATTGTTACATCTGGATCCAAGAACAAAACAATGTGAAAAAGATGTACAGCAAATTGTGCACTTGCAAAGAATAGCAAATCAAATACCAGATGCATTTGCAGACACAAAAGGGGTAACTAAATCATATATACATGCTGCAAATGCCCCTGCTCGAATTGAAATTCCGAAGAAACAAATTGAAGATAGTCATGATGTCATTAAACGCCTGAAGCGTGGAAGGCCAGTTGGTTCCAAGGATAAAAATCCTCGAAAAAGAAAATTCATAGAGAAACACAATGATCACAAAATAGAGAATGATGTTCCTGAAGAAACACATAATGATCACAAAATAGAGAATGATGTTCCTGAAGAAACACATGATGATGAAAATGTTTTGTCAGAACCACAAACTGACGAGAATCATGAAATCTCTATCAATTATATTAATACTGGAAAAATATGGAACCGAAAAGATATAGAAGAAATTGATGATATATTTTCTTATAATGTGGCAATCGACATCATAAATGATAATGAAGATCATGAACCAAAATCTTTTGGTGAATGTAAAAATCGGCAGGATTGGATAAAATGGAAAGATGCCATCCAGGTTGAATTGGATTCGCTAAATAAACGTAATGTTTTTGGACCTATAGTCCTTACACCTGAAGGTGTAAAACCTGTTGGATACAAATGGGTTTTTATTCGAAAGCGAAATGAGAAAAATGAAATAGTAAGATATAAAGCTCGACTTGTTGCACAAGGTTTTTCTCAAAGGCCTGGAATTGATTATGAAGAAACGTATTCTCCTGTGATGGATGCAATTACGTTTCGGTATTTGATTAGCTTGGCAGTATCTGAAAATTTAGAAATGCGTCTTATGGATGTTGTTACAGCCTACTTATATGGATCACTTGATAGTAATATATATATGAAAATCCCTGAAGGATTTAAGATGCCTGAAGCACAAAGTTCAAAACCCAGAGAATGTTATTCTGTGAAATTACTAAGATCATTATATGGGTTGAAGCAATCCGGCAGAATGTGGTATAATAGGCTAAGTGATCACTTGATGAAAAAGGGATATGTAAATAATTCAATATGCCCTTGTGTTTTCATTAAGAAAACAACATCCGGATGCGTAATTATTGCTGTATATGTTGATGATTTAAACATCATTGGAACAAATAAGGAAATTCAAGAAGTTGTGTCATACTTGAAAGAAGAATTTGAAATGAAGGATCTTGGAAAAACCAAGTATTGTCTGGGTTTACAAATTGAACAAAAAGAATGTGGAATATTTGTTCACCAGACAAATTATACAGAAAAGATCCTTAAACGTTTTAATATGGACAAATCAAATCCTTTAAGTACTCCAATGGTTGTTAGATCATTAAACATAGAAAAGGATCCATTCCGTCCATGTGAAGATGATGAAGATATTCTTGGTCCAGAAGTACCATATCTAAGTGCTATCGGTGCCCTTATGTATCTTACAAATTGTACAAGGCCTGATATATCTTTTGCCGTAAATTTATTGGCAAGATTTAGCACATATCCAACAAAGAGACATTGGAACGGAATTAAACATATATTCCGTTATCTACGAGGAACGACAGACTTGGGACTTTTGTATTCAAAAGATGCTAATCCAAGTATAATTGGTTATGCCGATGCTGGATACTTATCTGATCCACACAAAGCACGTTCTCAAACTGGATATGTATTTACTCGTGGAGGCACTGCAATTTCTTGGCGTTCACAGAAACAAACACTTGTAACAACTTCATCAAATCATGCCGAGATTATTGCACTACATGAAGCAAGCCGTGAATGTGTGTGGTTAAAATCAATGACTCAACATATCCAAATCTCATGCGGATTATCATTCGACGAGAAGCCTGTGATACTATATGAAGATAATGCTGCATGTGTTGCTCAAATGAAAGAAGGATACATAAAAAGCGACAGAACTAAACATATTCCTCCTAAGTTCTTCGCATTCACCAAGGAGCTTGAGAAGAATAAATGTATTGATGTTCGTCACATTCAATCAAGTGAAAACTCATCAGATCTCTTCACAAAGGCACTTCCTACGACAATATTCAGAAAGCACATATATAATATTGGGATGCGCAATCTACGAAATTTGTGAAGAATTGTTCGTGTCAACATGAGGGGGAGTTTACGTGACTGCACTCTTTTTCCCTTACTATGGTTTTTATCCCAATGGGTTTTTCCTAGTAAGGTTTTTAACGAGGCAGTATAAAAACACGTAATGTATACAATCATTATGATCATCATCACAAGGGGGAGTGTTGAAAAATTATTTAAAAATGTGTTAAATATTTGTGTTGAAAATGTGAATGTTGAATGTTGAAAATTAGGTAAAATTAGGTGTTGAATATTGAAAATTAGTGTGTGATGATGTAGGTAATGATGTATTTTATTTTTGGATTATTTGTAAAAATTTTCTATAAATAGATCTCTCATTTGTGAAGAAAATCACAATTGAGTTGAGAGAAAAATATTATAAAGTGTGTAGTGTGATAATTTTAAGAGTGTGAGATTTTTACTTTTTACCGTAAATTTTTATTTTTTCACAACAGGTAGCATATTTTACTCTGTGCATAGTATTTATTACATGTTGAAAGTATACCTTGCGCGGGTCTAAATTAATTATTTGTGAACAATATGGAATATAAGGGCTGTTTGGAAGAACAAAAACATATCCACAAAAACATTACTGATATAAGAAAATTTAATGATTTATATGAATATTAGAGGTAGGAGTATTTCAAAATAAAATTTGCATCAGATATACCCAAAATTGATTAAATTAATAGGTTAATTTACTATATAATACATGGGTATTTTATACTAGAACTATATACAAAAAGAAATTTCTTTGAGTTTATTTTAATATGATATAGTTCATATAATCGAGTGTATAATATTTTACCAAAAATAGTGAATCCATGATATTCAATTATTGCTCATCATCTTGCAACTTATAATACAATCGAATGCTCACTTTTTAAACTTCAATTACAGATTTTGATATCAAGGTGTATTGTTGGTTTTTGTTGTAAATTTGTATTATTAGATTGTGTAACTTCAATAGTAATAGGTGGACAAAGTTTTCATAAAAAATTAATTACACAATCATTGAGTATAGGTCGTTAGTCTCAAGAATGGATGATGCATGAGAGGGGGATATTACAGGTGCAAATATTAAATGACAACTTGAAGACAACCTAAACATAATCTGATGAAGACAATCGAGCATCGTATCCAAGAAACAACAATCTTCCAAAAACAGTAACAAACAACACTTGTACTATTTAATCTCGTTCAGATTGTGAAATGGTTGAAATAACTTTAAATCCTCTAGATTTCAACTATGCAAGAGCATATACCAAATAGGAAACCATTCATCAATTTCTTGTTTTAAAACATTGGTTTAAACGGAATAATTTTAATTTCCCAATGTTTCTCGCTCCCAAAGCAAGATGTGATGATGTACACACTCATATATATATAGATACGCCAACCCAAAACCAGACAAACAGACCAAGAAACCAAACCTCACACCAAAAGCAATGGCTTCAAATAACATATCTGTGCTTAATGCGCTTGACAATGCACGCACACAATGGTACCATATTACCACTATTGTGATTGCAGGAATGGGATTCTTCACAGATGCATACGACCTGTTTTGCATCTCCACTGTTTCAAAACTTTTAGGCCGTTTATACTACTACGATCCCTCCTTAGGCAAACCCGGAAAGCTTCCACATCCAATTAATAACTTGGTTATTGGAGTTGCGCTAGTCGGTACTCTAACCGGGCAACTAGTATTCGGGTACCTAGGCGATAAGCTAGGCCGGAAAAAAGTTTATGGGGTCACTTTGATTCTTATGGCACTTTGTGCCATCTGTTCTGGTTTATCATTTGGATCCAGTTCAAAGGCTGTAATGGGAACTCTGTGTTTCTTTAGATTCTGGCTTGGATTTGGGATTGGCGGGGATTATCCTCTATCCGCCACTATCATGTCTGAGTACGCGAACAAGAAAACACGTGGGGCGTTTATTGCTGCAGTGTTTGCTATGCAAGGAGTTGGCATCATTTTTGCTGGACTTGTATCGATGATCTTGTCTAAAATCTTCCTTAACAATTATGGAGGCCCATCATTTACCAAAGAACATGTTCTCTCGACAGAGCCAGAGGCCGACTACGTATGGCGAATTGTGCTAATGATCGGCGCACTCCCGGCAATCCTTACCTTCTACTGGCGTATGAAAATGCCAGAAACAGCACGGTACACGGCCATAATAGAAGGGAACGCAAAGCAAGCAGCTTCGGACATGGGCAGAGTTCTTGAAATCGAAATCCAAGCTGAACCCGACAAAATAGCCCGGTTCAACGCATCAAACGAGTACCCTTTACTCTCTTTCGAATTCGTTAGACGCCATGGAAAACATCTGATCGGTACAACGACGACATGGTTTCTTCTAGACATCGCATTCTACAGCCAAAATCTAACTCAAAAAGACATTTTCCCAACCATGGGGCTCACTAACAAAGCTGAAGACGTCAGCGCCCTCCGAGAAATGTTCGAAACATCGCGTGCTATGTTTGTGATCGCATTGCTAGGGACTTTTCCGGGATATTGGTTCACCGTGGCTTTCATTGAAAAGATCGGGCGTTATTACATACAATTGGTTGGCTTTTTCATGATGTCGATTTTCATGTTTATAATTGGTATGAGATACGACTATCTGAAGACGAAGGAACATAGATGGGCCTTTGCTGCGCTTTATGGGCTCACCTTCTTCTTTGCGAACTTCGGGCCTAATAGCACAACCTTTGTCTTACCCGCAGAGCTTTTTCCGACAAGGGTTAGGTAACTGGACTTCATCTGTACTCTTCATTACGTATCCAACTGATCTTGTCCTACAGTTGATCCAGTCCAAGGTAAACAATTTTATAAATAATATTTTCATTCAACAGATCCACTTGCCATGCACTTAGTGCGGCCTCCGGGAAGGCTGGGGCAATGGTTGGCGCCTTCGGGATACAAAATTACACACAAGATGGAGACACGACTAAAATCAAGAAAACTATGATCTTTCTAGCCATCACAAACATGATGGGATATTTCTTTACTTTTCTAGTGACCGAAACAAAGGGAAAGTCGTTAGAAGAGATCTCTGGCGAGGATGGAGGCGTCGATGAAGGCGGTGAGGGTCATCAAATGACCACGAAACCACCATTTAGCCCATCGGAGAAATGGGAAGAAAATTCGAGGAATTATTGATTAATCGACTTTAGATTTGCTCGATACAACATATGAATATTTTGTTTACTCTCGAGGACATTTTATGATGCACCATTTGAATTATATTGTTATGATAATGTATTTCATTCGATGTATCATAGAATGATATAATCAATCATTTGATTGGTAATGATATATACTTCCTATTAATAATAGAATAATAATCAGTTAAATCTTCCAAGTCCAACGAGCTGTTTTATCATCAGTTTTTTTTTAAAAATTTATAAAATTATGTGATATAATTTAATCATAATTTAGAGGGCTGTTGTCTCCATGGATAAAATGTGTCATATGCTGCAACTTGTTCATTAACTTCATTTCAATGTATATAGTCACATTCAGACGTAGAACCAGGATTCATAAATATCTGGGGTTGACTACATCCAGTGTTAGACAGTAATATGTTCAGTTAAAATCGAACCGAATTTTCTAAAATAGAATTACTCGAACTTTTTTCGACAAACTGAGTCGACCAAACTCTACTACGAACACCTAACAAAGCAAATTGAAAAAATCGGTTATTTCGGTCAGTAACACAATTAACCGAAATTTTAGAAATTTTTTTTAAGTAATCATGTTTTAAATAAAAAAAAAGTGTAATATAAAAATTAGATTAAATAAATTTAACTTTATTTATTAAAAAATATTTTTAAATATAATACTTGTCTAATAAATTTTTTAGAATTTATAATATTTATAAAATTTATTTGAAAATTTAATAATATTAATTTTATTTATAAAAGTTTAGTTTGTTAGATTAACCGAAGTTTTATATTAAAAAATGAAATCGAACCGAACTAACCTATATTTTTAAAAACTTAAACTAAACTTCCGAATAAACCGAAGGTAAGACCAAACGTTTGCCGTTTTACCAAAAACTATAGCCGGTGGTAATGGTGCAACTCAAATATTTTAAATCACACAACAGCCCATGTGTCATGGTTCGATCGCTCTACCTAGTAGGGACAATTATTGCACCTCAACACCGAACCGAATTTTCAAATTAATTCATTTCGATATGTTATTTTGGTTGAAACCGATATTTTGTTCACTAATAAACTGTAATTGATGTTTGTCCGTTATTTGTTGATATATGTTCTTTTGATTTAAAAATAACTTAACAATTTTTTATTTTCTTCATTCCATTCCATGAGTTACTTAATTAAAAAATTCAATATTCCCAAAATTTTACAACAAAGAAATATTTTTCAAATTTTATACTTATACAATTTTCGGTTATTATAAATAGAAAAATCACATAACAAGCCAAATTGCACATCAATAATCATCCAACATTTCAATCAATTAATTATTATTCCAAAAATCTGCAACAATAGATTTTTAGGATAAAAATTCAAACTCCAAAATTCATATACATCATAAGAGAATATAATTGCAACTCGAATAATCATAACTAAATATTCAATATAATTTTTGAGTTGTTGAATTTTTATCTCAAAGTTGCATAATTTCAGAACATACGACAATAAACCAACCAATACAGTAATAAATTATTATTTGTGAGAGTTGTTTTATTTTTAATTTTTAAACATGAGACTAAAAAAATAAAACTGATAAAAAATTTGTTCTATTTTAATATGAACTGAAAAAACTTAAAATTTAAAAATACTAAACTTTTTTTTTAAAAAAATAGGTGGGGCTGGAGCCCACCCTAGCCCAAGGGTGGTTCCGTCCCTGGTCACATCAATATAGATTATCAAATAAGGCTATCCACAATAAAGGGGATATTTTTTTCAAATATTTGTGGTCCCCCTAATCCACGTCATCAATCAAATATTTCTCTACTCAAATATATCATATTTCACAATCAAATATCACACTAATCAAATATTTATGGGTCTCACTGTCACTTTAATTAATATTTTATTTTCATTTAAATAAAATCATTTCACCACTTTAATTACTTTTATCTATTATTTAGTATTATATTTTTATTTGGAGAGTTCAAAAGATCTCTAAAAAAAATTATTAGAACTATTATCTATTCCAAAATTTTTTTGTATGTAATATTTTTTTATTAGAGAAATATGTATGTAGGATGTTGCAAAATATGAATTTTAATTTCTTAAAAATTTATGTATTTATAGATTAAAATTTGAATGTTACCCAACGTTCAAAATCAATAGTTCTTAATTGATCAGAGAAAAAAACGTTGTGCAGATTACATTCAATTGTCTATTTATATTTCACATAATAATTAAATAAATATTAAAAAAAATGAAAAAAATAAATAAAAAGAAGCTCGATTTCAATATTTCTCATACGCAATCATTTATATAGACGTTGCAGTGGTCAGACACTAAGATGTATATATGTGTGTATATATATATTTGCATGTTAATTAGATCAATTTTGGGCACATTAAGCCAGGCACGTAAAGTTTCACAGCAAGTTCTCGATTCAGGATGCGCGGTTCAAATCAGATCTTGGTACGGTGCGTCATGGTAAAGGAAGCCATTTGAGCATCAAGGCAAAGGAATTTCTTGAAAAAACCCACACTCAGATTTGTCTCACAGTTCTTGTTTTGATCGGAACCTGTATGGTTATTGGAGATGGCGCGCACTCACTCCTGCAACTTGTGGTAAATTCTGCACGCAAAACATTATTTGGAAAAAGCGAGGGGGTCAACTGAATCTTTAAACAGTTTTAACATTTGTGTCGATTTATCCTAAAATTCAATATCTTATTGCATGTTACACGAGAGTACTACAGAAGTTTTATGTGTGCTGCATCAAGATTTGATAACATTTGATGTATTACATTTTCTTTTTCTGTAGTTCTTTCAGCTCTCCAAGGAATTCAATCTCTATGGGGTGGAAATATTGGGGATAGAATATGTAACCTGGTGAATTGGGAAGTGGTCACTAGTCCAGTCCCTGGGAGGCCTTGGTATCAAGAGATTATCCCCTATGAACCTAGCCTTCATGACAAAGCTGTGTTGGCGAGTAATAGAAGAAAAGAGTAGCCTTTTGGCACATGTCCTAAAGGGTAAATACATTCGCAATGCGACCACTAGCATAGAGATTCAGATCAAGCAGGGTGCGTCCCACGCCTGGCAAAGGTATTTGCAAGACTACACAATTTCTTGAGAAGGGAAGCAAAAAGGCAGTAAGGAACGGTAAATCCACTAGCTTTTGGAATGATAAGTGGGTGAGTAATGAACCTTTGAGTAAGTCTTTAACCAAGGACATTGACTTCGCTTAGAGAAACAAAAAATTACAAGAATATTGGATCAAGGGTGAGGGATGGAATTGGGAAGCAATACAAGGATTGGTACCCACTACTGTGGAGAATGAACTGGCTGCTTGCACGTTGAGTGAAGAGGAAGATATAGAGGATACACCTGCTGGGGTATCACTACTCACTAGTAATGGTAAACTCTCAATTAGCTCAGCTTATGAGTTGATAACGGACAGAAACGAACAGGGGGTGACAAATCTTGGGAAGCCATATGGAAGCTGGAAATGCCTTAAAGGATAAGAACCTTCATTTGAATAGTTAGACATGGTAAGTTAATGAGCAATGTGGAGAGAGCTAAAAGGGGTCTTAGTACTAATGAAAGATGTCGACCACATTTTCCGCAAATGTGAGGAAGCAAGAGCTATATGGAATAGATTAATGCCTACTAAGGTATGTCAGTTGGCCCTGAATCTGATCTTTGATTAGTGGTTAATAGCTAATTTGGGTCACAGGTGCAAGCACGATAAGACTAGGGATTGAAGTCATCAAGTCAGCCTTCGCCTCAAATAAGGTAATGCCAAATCACAATGTAGCTTATGCAAACTGTATAACTAGGTGGTTACCCCCTCCTAGCGGATGGAGTTCATTTAATGTGGATGGAAGTTGCAAGCAAAAAATGTTAGGAAGGCGGGTCTGAGGGGTCTATTGTACGTGGAACGAAACTAGAGACTGGATTTGTGGCTTCATGTATAATATTGGTTGGTGCTCAATCGAGGAAGCAGAGCTTTGGGCTGCTTGCAAAGGGTTGGAGCTAGCATGGAATTCAGGATATAAGAAGATTCTGCCTGGGATTGATTCAGAGATAGTGGTAAGGTGTTTGACTAAAAAAGGAACGCCATGCTCCTCCATTCTTAACTTGATATCTATTTGTTTAAATCTAATTGCTAGAGATTGGGGAGTCCAAGTCTTAGCACACATACAGTCAGTGGCGGAGTCAGGAATCTGGCACTACTCGGGCTAGAATTTTAAACTCTAACATCTTTTAATATTTTAAATCGATCTACCCGAGCTAATATCAAATTTATCCAAAATTATACAAAAATTTACATATAAATTTTTTTAAAAAATTTGGACACCCGGGCTAAAGCCCGGGTACAAGAACAGATACCTCCGCCCCTGCATACAGTGCTGAGATACAGTCAAGCACACAAAAAAGGGACTCCATGCTCCTCCAAATTAGGACAATACATTATTTAGCTGACGAAGCGCTGAGATACAATAGAGGTTACAAAAGCATACAAAATATTATTGATGAAGACACGATGTGAATTGGTTCTCGTAGAAGAATTGTAGCACATGACCAGCTTTTAGGACATGATTAGTATGAATGAAATAAAACGTCATAAATAGAATCAATATTGAAATGGAACGAAGATGAGAATAAAACGATAGTTATATTACATTCCAATGATTGTATCGAAAGAAATAAAAATATATATAATGAAATTATTTTTAATAAAAATTCAAAATAATAACATTCTAAAGAAATATTATTATAATTGTTATTTATTAATATTATTAAAATAATAAAAATAATGATTATTGACTATTTAAAATTATATAATTATTATTTATTATTATAATTATGATAAAACTAAATCCTTCCGTATTTTACTTGATCTTTTTATATTCTAAAAATGAGTAAATGTCGTTTTGTATTTGTGTGCGTACACATATTTTATTAATTATTTTGTGAGTGACATAGGAATTTCTTATTAATCTCACATTATCTGCATTTGGTTCAAATTCGCTTGACCCACCCGGGAAAGCTAAACAAGTATCCGGTTAATTTAATATAACATGGAATCGTCTGCTTATAATACACTATCTTCCATTAAAGTGACGTTTAGATTAGTTAATTTAATAATTAGATTAGTTAATTTATTATTAAATTAACTGTATGAAGTTTCATTATCAATTATTTATTATTATTTGAATAAGTTTGAATAAGTCAACTTCCAGACAGATAATATTTTCATAAAACAAATAACTTATTCAAAAAATAAAATACAATTCTAGCATTCAACTTAATAACAAGATTGAGTGACAGATATGGAAAGAAGTGGTCGGGGAAACAAAACATATATAAAATTCAATCAAATGATCCAATTGAATGGAAATAAGCATTGGTGAAGTGGGATTCTCTTCAACATTTGTATTCATCAATTTTGGCTTTTATATCATTTTCAACTGCTCTCTGTTTTGATAATCGAACAGTACTCCACATGCAACGTGATGATGTATCACAAGTTCAATTTTTTATACCTTCACTTCATTTTCGGCTATTTGGTTTAATTGTTGATGTGACACTGGATACACGAGTGGAGCCATGTGTTGTACCGTCCGAATGACTTGTTTTTTCTCGATATTTTTTATACATAAAATTTTGTCTTATTTTCCGATAGTCCGTGTGCTCTATTTGTAAATATTGGCTCAACCATGGTTTAGAAAAGTATAGTCCGGGTCGAAATGAAAACCTGACTCCGCCACTGACTAGATACGTCATTAATCTTCATATTTATTATTTATATACTGAAATCAATTAAAGATTAATACAATTTACATGCACGTCAAAATAGCTAAGGTAAGGTCTCTCGTCTTATATAATTTTATTATTTTTTTTTAACATTATAATTATAATACTACGTTATCAAAGCATATATCCCACAATATAAATTTTTGAATATCAGGATTTGCACGCTGAATAATCGTGGAAGGTGAAACAACTATATCATGAAAAGCATTGACCTCGAAAACAGCAATGGCAGCGGCGGTAGCGGCAACGGCGATTTTATGCTCCGGACGGAAGAGACGGGCATCGGCAGCAGAACTATGAGCTTCACTAGAATTTATCAACCTCTTCAAAAATTAGAAAAGGTGCTTGTATGAATTCCATGTTAATTATTTATCTAAGGAAGCACGTTACTCTANTGTGTGTGTGTGTCTTGGTCAAAAATCACACTGGTGAATTTGTATTTAGGGAATTGTTGAAACAAACATGTTTAAACACATATGTGTTTGTGTATATATATATATATACTATTAATAAAGAGACAGATGAATAGTTTTGGTGATGCTTTTTTTTAATATTTTCAAATTATCCTTACACTAACATATTAATAAATAAAACATCAGTTTCCTAAATAAATGATTCATGGTTCAACCCATAAATAACATATTTTATTGATTTTTTTTCTCCTTTTTTATAATTCATTATTTCAAAATTGTGAAGTCCCTTAGTGTTTTTCACAATTATAATATGATCTTTAAAAATTTTACAAGCACACTTTGCATGCTAGTGTGTGTGTGTGTGTGTGAAAGTTCTATGTTTGGTTTATGTATGTTTGCCTATTTGTTATTTTTATTTTTTATGTTTCAAATTTCAGTCTTAGTCCGCAATATTATTTGTTTTTTTGACAATTGTAATCCTTTTTTTGAACATGTCATTGACGTGATGTGACATCAATGAAGGGATGTGTCTCATCAACATTTTCAATGAAAAATGACTAAAATTGTCAAAAATCAAATTATATAAAACTAAGATTAAAATTTAACAATACAGAGGATAAAAAACACAAAGAAGCAAATAAACAAAAGCAAAAATGTAGTTTTTCGTATATGTATGTATGTGTATGTATGTGAACAGGCACGGGCGGAGCTACACTCCTTGCCACCCGGGCTAAAAGCCTGGGTGGTCCTAAATTTTTTTTTTAAAATTTATATGTAAATTTTTGTATAATTTTGGATAAATTTGATATTAATCTGGGTAGATCAATTTAAAATATTAAAGGATCGTAGAGTTTAAAATTCTAGTCAGGATAGAATCGTATTCCTGGATCCGCCACTGTGCATAGGCGTTCCAGAGTGCATATTTTCTCCATTAGTGACCCATTCTTATATAAATTATTTTGACAAGGCAAATTTTCTTCTCGAAATAAAAATATTAAGACTGCTTTAAAATTTATTTAAAACAGTAGAGTTGAACAAGAAGAAACCAATTCGCATAACCATCCAAATAAAATAAAGTAAAATTCAGAAAGCAAATGTAAAACTTTTTAGAGCCACAAATCGAATTGAAAATATAATAAAAAAAAAAAATCAATGTCTCAGCTTTTCATTGAAATTCCAATAATTCAATTAATCATATAGTGCCTGGAAAATTCCAAGATTGTTCCCTTCGACTCGCTTATACATCAACATTATATGCAACATTTACTTCTCATTAATTCTATAATCAACGTTCTCCACCAAAAAATTGAGGACTCTAAAAACACATGCATTTTTGCAGGAATATCCGGCCATGCAAACCCTACTCTTAGCTTACCAATCTCTTGGCATAGTCTATGGAGACTTGGGAACTTCTCCGGTCAATGTTTTCTCTGCTACGAATCAAACAAACCTCTCAGAAGACGATCTTATAGGCACATTAAGCCTTATTATATGGACGTTAACAATCGTTGTATTCATTAAATACGTTTTCATCGTGCTTCAAGCCAACGATCATGGCGAAGGTGGAACGTTTGCCTTGTATTCCTATATTTGTAGGCACATAAGCTTTCGCAGCAAGTTCTCGATTCAGAATACGCGGTTGGAATCAGATTTTGACATGGTGCATTATGGTAGAGGAAGCCCCTTGAGCACCAAGACTAAGGAGTTTCTTGAAAAAAACACGACTGCTCAGAATTGTGTCACGATTCTTGTTTTGCTTGGAACTTGTATGGTTATCGGAGATGGCGCACTCACTCCTGCAACTTGTGGTAACTTTCTGCATGCAAAACGTTATATAGAAAAAATCGTGGGGGTCAACCGAAATTTTAAACCGTTTTGACATTTGTGTCAAGTTATTCTGAAGTTCCTTATCTTATTGCATGTTAAACAAGAGTATTGCAGAAGTTTTATGCATGTTGCATCATGATTTGTTGGCAAAAGGTGTTACTTCTGTTTTTTTTTTTTTGCTGTAGTTCTTTCAGCTCTCCAAGGAATTCAATCTCTCTCCACCGAAATTACTCAAGGTGTGTATTTGAGATTATGTTCGTATTTAAAGAACAATGTCCATGAAACCAGTAACTTAAAATGAAATTTGAGATTCTTCATTCGATGGCATCAATTTCATTGCTCGTTTTCCATTGAATTGAAGCTGTGACATACTAATATTCTATTGATCTTTTCATCGATAGATCACGTTGTTTGGATATCAGTGGTGCTTCTGATTGCCCTGTTTTCCTTGCAACGTTGTGGAACTAGCAAAGTTAGCTTCTTGTTCTCTCCAATTATGCTCATTTGGTTTGCTACAAACGTTTCAATTGGTGTATACAATATCATAAAGCATCATCCCTCTGTTATCAAGGCTGTATCGCCACACTACATTGTGAAATTCTTTCGGAGAAATGGGAAGATTGCTTGGAATCTTCTAGGATCTGTTTTCTTGGGCATAACAGGTATATATTATATATTTCAAACTCTTCAAGTAAAACCTAAGCTTAGCATGTACTGTGGGGAAAAGGATTGCCTAATTATTAAAATAATTATCAGCAAATATATTTTATTTTTCAAAATAAAAGTTAAGAGTCTAAATTAAGTTCTCATGAAATGTGCAACAGGAGCTGAGGCCATGTTTGCTGATTTGGGCCATTTCAATAAGAGGGCGATTCAGGTAGTTTACAAAAACGGGTTGACGAATATGTGATAATTTTCCAAGAACAATTGTTATCATTTTTAATTTTCTTTTTGCAGTTGGCTTTCTCTTTGGTGGTTTACCCTTCATTGATCCTCACATACGCTGGCGAAACCGCATACTTAGTTAAAAACCCTGAGAAAATAACTGATGCATATTATAGTTCCCTCCCGAATCGAGTGTACTGGCCCATGTTTGTTATTTCAACACTAGCTGCCATTGTTGCAAGCCAATCTATGATCTCGGCAAGCTTCTCCATCGTGAAACAGTCGTTGGCCCTCGGTTGTTTCCCCCGTGTTAACATAATCCACACTTCCTCAAAACATGAAGGCCAAGTTTATTCACCAGAAATTAACTACTTCTTGATGCTTCTCACTGTTGGTCTTGTTGTTGGTTTCAAAGGTGGGGTGCAGCTAGCTAATGCATACGGTAAGTCTAGTGTTCTTCTCCTTAATTTCCAACAAAAAGGCTTCAAGTGTAATGCCTTACAATTTTTTTTATAGAAAAAATGTATCTATAATTGTCCCTCTTCTAAATTTCTGAACTAGCTGAGTGTATACATATATACATACTACAGGTGTGGTTGTCATATGGGTCATGATAATAACAACTTTCTTGACAACATTAGTCATGTTGGTTATATGGAAGACAAGAGTCGTATTGGTCCTATGTTTCTTCTTCCCTTACATTGTAATTGAAGGCATATTCATGACATCTCTGCTAAACAAAATCCCACAAGGAGGATGGGTACCCTTTGCTATTTCTGCGTTCTTCCTCCTTGTCATGTTATCATGGACTTATGGAAGAAGTAAAAAAACAGAATACGAATCCGAAAACAAGATGAGCATCCAAGAATTGGATCAAATATTATCGAGTAACATCATACACAGGACACGAGGAACTTGTTTCTTCTTCACTGATCTCGTCAACGGTATCCCACCAATCATACGCCGTTATATTCAACATACAAACTCTGTACGCGAAGTTATGGTCATAGTCACCATTAGAACTCTTCCGATCAAAACCGTGCTTCCGGAGGAAAGATTGAATGTCGGGAAATTGGGAAATCAAGGGGTTTACAGGTGTTTGGTGCAGTTTGGATACAATGATTCTCAGGAAATGGAAGGGGTTGATTATATTGCCTTAGTTATCGCAAAACTTCAAGAACTTGTTGATGATTCGGATGAAATAAGGATGTTAGAGTCGGCAGCACGCGATGAGGTTGTGTTTGCCGTTGGAAGGACGATTCTTAAAGCAAATCGGGATAGTGGGATTGTTGCAAGATTAACAATAGATCATATTTACAGATTTCTGCAGAAGAACAGTAGATCAGCAGTCTCAACACTGGGAACCCCACCTGAGAAAACACTGCAAGTTGGGATGCTTTACGAAATCTAAAATGGATCATGCCATATCAGAAACAAAAATTGTTAGGCCAAAAGAGATCATCATCATCACTTTGTTGAAGAACATTGAGGTATAGTATATGTATTATGACTTGACTTTGAATTGTGAATTTAATATTAAGTGAATTTACATGTAGGTTCTTATCTTTACTAAATGTATTTAAATACATCTCTCTTTTGTTTTTTTTTTTCAGTTATTAATAGATTTAAAAATAAATTGAAGAAAAATGGATTTTAATCTATTTTTTTGAAGAAAAAACAAAATTTATATTTTTAATGAAATTTAAAATAAATAAAAAAATAATGAAATTTACACTATATTTTTAGAAATGTACTATATCTTTATTTTAAAAATAATTAATTTTAATTGATTTCTCTCTTTTTTTTTCTTTTATTTGATTTATGAAATATATATTTATTTTGGATGTTATTTTGTTTGATTTCTCATTTTTCATTAATTAAAAATTTTAAAATAAATCGAAAAAAAATAAAGTTTTACACTCTTGTTCAAAATTTTATAGTTCTCCAAATTTTGAATAGGTCTTCTGTGAAATGCTCTCATTGATATATATCTATGAGGTGAGTCGAATTTTTCATTAATTAATGATTTTAAAATAAATCGAACGAAAATGAAACTATATTTTTGTTCAAAATTTTATAGTTATCCAATTTTTTACTAGGTCTTTTATGAGAAGATCTCGTAGATATATATATATATATATCCATGAGACGGGTCGATCCGGTTCATTTCTGAAGTGAAAAACAATGTTTTTCATGATCCAGGTTGGGGAGGATACTCATTTCACAAAATTGAACTGTGAAAGAACCTCATATGAGTTTTTGTGCCAATTTTTAATTTTTAAGTTGAATAAATTAACATCGTGAATAACATAAATAATATGCGAATAATAAATTTAAAAACTCTAATAAAATTGTGTGAATTTACATATATGTCATTACATTCTTAAATAATATTAAAAAATACAAGTCTTTTGTTTGTTTTTCAAACATTAATGGATTCTAAAATAAATTGAAGAAAATATAAATTTAGCATCTATTTTTTTAATAAAATTTACACTCCATTTTTTGTTTTTAAAAAAATATATCTTTAATATAATTTTAAATAAATAGAAGAATAAAATAATTTACGGTCGATTTTTTAAAAAATGAAATATATCCTTATTTAAAAATAATTACTTTTGTTTGATTTCTCTCTTTTTTCTTTTTATTTGATTTATGAACTCTATCTTTATTTTTTTGGATGTCCTTTTGTTATTTCTCTTTTTCCATTAATTAATGGATTTTAAAATAAATCGAAAGAATATGAAGTTTACAATATTATTCAAAATTTTGTAGTTCTCTAATTTTTGAGTAATTCTTCTGTGAGAGGGTCTCATGAATTTATATCCATGAGATGAGACGGGTCGACCTTGTACATTTACAGAGTGAAAACAATATTTTTCATGTATCGAATAGGATAAATCACCCATTTCACAAAATTGTCTCTTGAAACATGAGTTTTTGTGCTAATTTTTAACTCTACTTTTAGCTAATATGAGTTTTTGTGCAAATTTTTAAGTTGAGTAAATCAACCTCCATGAATAACGTAAACATTACGCGAATAATAAATTTGAAAACTTTAATAGAATTGAAAATTATATTCATTAATCGTTTGTACGAGATCTAAGAAAATTGTAACATATATAACACACTAATTATTAATTTTTTGATTACATTATAAAATAGTTATCATAATTTACATTATTACTAAAACCCACAAGATTAAAGAAACATGTTTTTAGTAAAGTCGGTCATTATAATTTTATCAAATAAAATTATCTGATCATATGACTGTCTTACGCAAGAAAAACTAGATAAATACATAGAAAACAAAGAAATAACAAATAACACCAATTCTCGTAATCAAGAATCTAATTACGAACAGAAGACGACCCAATCTCATCGACTTTAGGAGTGAAAGTAGGAGTTGAACCTAAAGATTTAGTTTCGAGAGACGGGCTACTGCCTCTGTTCATGTTTCTAATGTCCTCCACCATGCTAACCACATCAGTCATTTTTGGCCTCTCTTCGGGCATTCTTGCAACACAACTCAACCCTATTTGCAACAGTGCTACCATCTCTTCCTCTATGTTAGGATACATCAAAAGCTCTACGTCGAATACTTCACCAGTCCATTCCTCACGGACCACTGAGTTAACCCATCTAACAAGGTGGATCACCTCTTCACCCCCTGAAATGTGGACCGGGGATTTTCCAGTGAGAAGTTCGAGTAGAACAACTCCAAAACTGTACACGTCAGATGCCTGTGATACTTTCTTGGTGTTGGTGACTTCCGGGGCACGATATCCAGCAATCCGCATAACTGGTGGTGATATAGGATTCATCAATATTGCCAAGCAAAGATCAGAAATACAACCATACTGTTGGGAGTTGAGAAAAATGTTTGAAGCTTTTATGTTTCCATGTACAAGTTTTCCACCGCTTTGGGAATGGATATAGGCAATACCCCGTGCTGTGCCTGTTGCAATTTGTAGACGGATCTCCCAGTCTAAAGAAATCCTCTTCTCGCCTCGGTTTGCTGCAAGAATATGAATGCACAAGATTGTCACATTAAATTTCGATAATTCGACAAAGAAGACCACGATTCTACATACCATGTAGCAAAGCAGATAAGCTTCCCTGATCAAAATAGTCATATACGATAAGCTTCTCATCTTTTGAATAATAATAGGCCCTTAATGGAGCCACATTCTCGTGTCTTATATTTCCCACAATTTCCATCTGGCGCTCAAAGTCTTTCCTCCCAACAAAAACTTCCTTCAATCTCTTTACCGCAACTACGGTCGCATCCTCCAGTGCTGCCTTATAAGTAGTTCCAAATGTTCCTTTCCCAAGAACCTCGGCTGAGGCCCTCAATAGATCTTCGAGGTCAAAAGCAAGAATACATCCCTCAAAGAATGTTAGCCTACTATTTCCATCTTGATCGCCAGAAACCATCTTCTTTGAAGATATTTCCAGCTTATCTGGTTTTTTATTACTGGTCGTTTTACGATCATCATCACCTTCCTTCTTGTATGCAAAAATTAGCAGCAAGGAAATAACCATGAATGTCACTGCACAACCGCCAACAACAATTCCCAGAATAGCAGATTCACTAAATCTTGGGTTATGCTTTTTTGGTACAACAGCAGGACTAGGAGAAATGACCGGAGACGGCGAATTTTCTCGTGAGATATTGTTCCCAGAAAAAGATGAACTGGGAAATCTAAGAAGAGATTGAGGTACAACTCCAGTAAGATTATTGTTAGACAGATTCAACAATTTCATACTCGGGATATTCAGATCGGGAATATCACTAGAAAGCCAGTTGTTGGCAAGATTCAACAAAGTTAAACGAGTCAAATTTGAAATGGACAATGGGATACTACCATTGAATTCGTTATCAGACAGATTTAACAACGTGAGATTTTTCCAAACTGAAACATCCAATGGTAATGGACCTTGAAAATTATTGAACTGAAGGAAAAGACCAGTTAAATTTTCAAGATTTAAAAGCTCTGTTGGAAAAGGACCGCTAATACCATTTGATCTCAGACTCAAGATCTGAAGCTCCGACAAACGTCCAAGAGTGTTCACAGGAATTCTGCCTTTTAATCCAATAGCAGGCAGTCGAACAACGATGACTCTTGAATTATCACTGTTACAAGTGATTCCTGTCCATCCACTGCAAACGGAAGTTCCCTCATCCCAATTCAGATGCCTTGAATGGTATATGTTATCGATAAAATCGAGCAGTGCTCGTTTGTCTTCTTCAGGTTCAGCTGCTGATAGCAAGTACAGAGCATTAAACACTAAAATTGTTGCACACATGAACTTGATCTTTGTGCTCATTTCTTCTTCTAGTCTTTTTAGTAAAAACAGAGAGGCCTTCAATTAAGCACTTCTTACATCTCTGCATAAATTCCAAAATCAGTAGAAACAAATCAAAGAACAAAAGGAAATGAACGCGTTATACTTAATAAATCATATATTGCTGTTATTGATAATTAATAGCCATCAATATTATAGCCGTTTTTAATTAATATTCCGATCACAGCAGTTTGTCTGCCAACCAAATTCAGTAGTTAAGTTTCCTTACAACAACAAAAAATCAGAGAGAAATTTGTTTTCTTTCCTCAGTCCGCTAAAGTACTAACGGTTACACAAGCTTGCCCAGAAGTTCATGAACTGCGCCACAAATTCACTTCGTCAATAGTCCTTTTCGCCGCCTCTGTTTAGCTTACCGCCCAGATAAGTATGCAGATATTCAAATTTTGGGTTTTTGAAATCTCAAGCAATTCAAAGATGTTCCAAAGAATTTCATGTAAGAAAAAAAAAGAAGAAATTTCAACAATTAATCAGCAAAAAAATCAAACGCTCACCACCGCAATCCCCAGACCAAAGAATTTTTTGATTTCCTAAAACCTCAGCCGCAACACGCCAACCAAAATTCTAAAAATAGCGGCAGTTACAGAAGCTCCAAAAACGTACAGGTAGATAAACCCACCGCGTGTGCACGCATCATCAATGAAATCATACAAATGACAGCTAAGCACAAGATTCTTTTTATTTTTTCCCCTTTTTTGATGGGAAAAAACACAAGAATTCGAACACTGCAAATAGAGGGACGAAAACCAAGCTCACAGGGTAGCAACAAGAAATAAAGAATCGGGCGCCTTCTCCCTTAAGGAATCGCAAATGACTGAGCGGGAAGTCCGAACACAGAGGAATAAATGATTGGAAAACGTTATTGATTCGAACAGACAAAACTGAGATTTATTGCGAATTAATGGCGCGAGGAGAGCGGGAAGTGCACGTGCTGTGGAGTGAAATCACAGCGGAGAAGAAAAGGATGTGAAGTGGAGGCAGCGAAGACGATGATGCCGTTAATTCACGTAAATGACACCTCACCGAACGCGTACTGCATGACAGAGTGGACACAAGATCACTAATTATTCGTGTATAAATTTGTTCATACATTAAAAATTAATATGAAATCGACGTGGTTTTAATATGTTATTGATATTAGAAGTAGCTCTCACGGTCTCGCGAATTTTTATCTATGAGACAGGTCAGTCCTACAGATATTAACAATAGAAAGTAATATTCTTAACATAAAAAGTAATATTTTTTTCATTGATGACCCAAATTAGAGATCTGTCTCACAAAATACGACCACGTGAGAACGTCTGACACAAATTTTTGTCTGATATTAGAGTCATATAAATAAATTAGACCAAAAACTTGTGTGATACGATCTCACGTGATCGTATTTTGTGAGACGGATCTCTTATTTGGGTCATCCATGAAAAAGTATTACTTTTTATGCTAAGAGTATTACTTTTTATTGTGAATATCGATAGGGTTGACATGTTTCACAGATAAATATTCGTGAGACCGTCTCACATGAGACCTACTCATAAACTAGATATGTCTCGTCCAAATTTACCAACACAAAAATTTTGTGAGACGGATCATTTATTCAGGTCTCTCATAAAAAAAATGTTATTTTTCATGTCAAAAGTATTACTTGTTATTGTGAATATATACATAATTAATTAGTCTCACATTTAAAAATTTGTGAAACATTTCACAAAAGTTGTACTAAATTGTCAATTATGTATATTCTCATTTCATGACTTGTTTAAACTAATCCAGAGCGTCGTCTTCGCCCATTTAATTAACCATATTTTTTAAAAAATAAATATAAATTGGGATGATTGCCTCCACCCCGACTGGATACTCCAGATTTTTATTTTCTGAAAAGTAAAAAAAAAAAAAATTTAATTATGGTTAATAAATATTGATCGCGCATTTGGTCAACTTAACCATGTTATCTCTATTTGTTGCAAATTTTATAAAAAAAATTCACATGTATGCAAATAAGTGATATCAAGTTAAATTAAATATTTTTTAGAGTGATTGTTTGCGTTGGATATATGGAGTCAACTCTTTTTTATTATTTTTATCGTAAATGTTAGAACTTAAATAATTTTTATTATATGTTTAATTAAAAATGAAAAAGAAATAATTAATATAAAAATTTAATAATTATAAATGGAATATTATAAACTTGATAAAAACACATCGCAAGATACTGATATAGTTACTTTATCATGTAATTTTTTTTTTACATTAATTCCATAAAAAAATAAATTTTAAAATTATATTTATTTCAAATGTGATTTTCTCGTAGCATGGAAAATTGCTTAGCAAACCATGCATCGACCTTTGTATATAATTAAATCGAAAAAAATATAAGGAAAAATATATATTAATCATATCATATTTTAATTAATTAACGTATCCATCCAGCTAATTGATTAGCTCACCGAGCAATATGTGTGGTCCTAGTCAAAGTCTTTTATATTTAATTACAAGTTTACCGAGGCATGATTTTTTAGCACTCATGATTATATGAAAAGAATATGGAAATTAATATTTAAGATCGCTAATATAGTAATATGTCATGGAGTCTATGTGTTAGTTGCTAATCTTAATTAAAGATGTAAATGAATCGAATCGAGTTGAATATGATAAAAATTTAAAGACTCGAATTAGTTATATTCAAGTTCGAAACTTTTAAAACTTTTGGTTCGAATTCAGTTCAAATTAAAACTCGAGTTTGGCTCGAAAGATTCGAACATGTTCGTGAACTATTCGAACTATTGCTCGAAATAAGTACTCGAAAGGCTCGAAATTTATTTATTTATTATATAATTATATTATATTAATATAATATTAAGATTCACGAGCAGATCGCGAACTATCGAACAAAATAATTTGGGCTCGAGTTCGGCTCGAAAAAATTTCGAATATGTATGAGTTCAGTTCGAATATAAATCAAATATTTTTCGAGTCGAACGAATCGAATCGATTTTCGAGTTTTTCAATTCTGACTCAAAAAACTCGAAAACCGGTTTGATTCATTTATACCACTAATCTAGACTTATTTAATAATTTTGTCATATATTTTAGTGGTGGAATCTTACTAGTTTTCGTCCTAATTATACAATATTTTTTAAATATAAGTTTTAAAATCATGATATCACCTCTCCAAATACTAATTCAATCCAATAACTAAAATTAGAAGTGATATACAATATCATATCACATCAAAAAATGTATATAAAAAATTAGGTTATTAAAAAAATATTTATATCAATATCATATCGAAAATTTCGGTATATCGAAAATTTATAACTAACATACTTATTATACAGAAATGATGCGGCATACCAATATTTTGATACGATATCTCTATATATTGTTTTATAATGAAAAAATATATATACGATATCTCTATATATTGTTTTATAATGAAAAAATATATTATATTTTTTAAAAATTTAAGTTTATTATTTAAAAATAGTATATGCTTTAAATTATATATATTATCCAGGTATTTTGGTATTTCAGTATATACAAAAAATTTCGAATTTTATACCGTTATCGTACCGAAAATTTCGGTATTGATACCATACTATATCGAAAATTTCGGTAAATCCGACATTTTTCAATACAGTATAGTATATCCAAAATTCGATAACTTGTAAAAGCTCATTATCACCCAAAAAGAACTCATTATCACCCTACAAGAATGGAAATGCCCGACATTTTGTTTGGTTCATGGTGTTAGATAATCGAATTATATGAATATGTAAAATGCATATGTGTGAAATAACAGTTATTCAATTAAGAAAAATGTTTCATCAAATGTAGCATAACTAATTATTACAGTAAAATAAAGATAAATTAATAATATTGACATCATGAAATTTTATTAATTTAGAGAAGTATTAAATAATCGAAAAAATTAATAATTTATTATTTAAAGATTATTTTTTTATTCAGAACATAAATTTAATTACATAAAAAGCCAATGCGTTTCAATAATATTTGTTCATATTTTTTGGATTAATGTCAAAAAATTTCATTGTACATATATATTTATTAAAATATGTAAATAATTAAATAATATTTGTTATATTGATTAATCAAATAAAAATCTCATATGAACAAAACCAACAATAAAATTAAATTTAATGAAAAACAAACAACAAAAGAATTATATTTTACTAAATTATTATAGTTATGTTTGTAATTTTAGAAAATTATTAATTTATGATATTAATAAGGCTGTAGTTTTATACAAGGGTCTTTCGAAAAACATTATCTTAGTAATTTATCAAAATTATTAATTATTAATATAGTATATTTACTCAAGTTGGAACCATATATTTTAAAAAAAAATTATTAACTTATCGAGAATTAATTTATAAAGTTTTTTTTATACATGATGTTCGTAGTATGAGTTGAGTTTGTATTTCATAAACCTTTAATCAATCACACCAAACAATATAACAATTTTTAAGATAAAAAAAAGTGTTGTAAATTAAATAAAAAATTTATTAAATAAAATAAAAAAATCAATATTTCCATATAATATATCAACAAAAAGTAGGTCTACCGTGAGACGGTCTCACGAATCTGTATATGTGATACGTCAATAAAAAATAATACTCTTGGCATAAAAAATAATATTTTTTCATGGATGATCCAAATAAGAGACATGTCTAACAAAATACGATACGTGAGATCGTCTCACACAAGTTTTTATCATCAACCAGTCTTCATGCCATCATAAACCACATGTGTTGCTTTAACTCGATCCAGCAGGATTTTATCCACCATGTCGAGACGCGGAGAATAGATTTCCTGTGATGATGTCAAAATTTTAAGTCGATGAAACCGTTGAAGAACCCGACAAAGCTTTCCCGCCATGTTCTAAATCCCATTCAAAAACCGCAATCTTCCCATAAAAACAACAAGGATATGATAAACCTGTTGTTAGACAAGAACCCCGATATCAAAACCCTCAAGAAAGTCCACTCGAGAATTGTTTCCGATATTAATTTAAACTCAGACACAGCGCTCGCCATCAAGTTGATGAGAGCATATGCTGCTCGTGGTAGGCCTGACACGACCCGGAAGTTGTTTGATAAAATTCCTGAAAGAAATACTGTTATCTGTAATGTCATGATCAGAAGTTATGTGAATAATAATTGTTATAAAGATGCGATTTTGATGTATAAGAGTATACTTTCGTCAGGGGTTGTGCCAGATCATTACACGTTACCTTGCATTCTGAAGGCTTGTTCCGGGTCGAATGATTTGAGGTTCGGATTGCAAATTCACTGCCCGGCTGTGAAGAAGGGACTTGATTTGACCTTGTTTACTGGGAATGGTCTCGTCGCAATGTATGGGAAATGTGGTGGTCTGGTGAATGCAAGGCAAGTTCTTAATGAAATGCTCCGTAGGGATATTGTTTCTTGGAATTCTATGGTTGCCTGTTATGCACAAAATGGGAGGTTTGATGATGCACTTGAAGTGTGTAAAGAGATGGAATCGTTAGGTGTGAAACCTGATTCGGGTACAATGGCTAGCCTCTCACCTGCTGTGACTAATACAAGCACGGAAAATATTGTGTTTGTGAGAAAAATTTTCATGGATATGGCCAAAGAAGAATTGGTGGCTTGGAACGTGATGATTGCAGTGTATGCAAATAATTTGATGCCTAGTGAGGGTCTTGGGCTTTATTCACAAATGCAAGCTCATGGGGTGGAACCGGATGCTATTACTATAACTAGTGTTCTACCGGCATGTGGGGATCTTTCTGCAGTATCACTAGGAAAACGGATTCATGAATATGTTAAAACAAAGGGCCTTTTGCCAAACTTGTCTATAGAGAATGCGTTAATCGACATGTATGCCAAGTGTGGATGTTTGCAAGAAGCGAGGAAGGTGTTTGATAAGATGCACATTAAGGACATTGTATCATGGACTTCATTGATGTCTGCTTATGGTAGGAGCGGCAAAGGTTATCAAGCCATTGAGTTATTTACTAAAATGCAGGACTTGGGTTTTGTTCCTGATTCTATAGCTTTTGTCTCAATTCTTTCGGCTTGCAGCCACGCGGGATTGTTATCAGAAGGGAGATATTATTATAGATTGATGACAGATGAATATAAGATAGTTCCAAGGTTAGAACACTCTACTTGCATCGTTGATCTACTTGGACGTGCTGGTCTAGTGGATGAGGCATATGATCATATCAAGAAAATGCCAATGGAACCAAACGAGAGGGCTTGGGGAGCTCTATTGAGTGCTTGCCACGTCTACAATAACATGGATATTGGAGTTGTAGCTGCAGATCATCTTTTCGAGTTGGCTCCACAGCAATCTGGTTATTTTGTAATGTTATCGAATATTTATGCTAAGGCAGGGAGATGGAAAGACGTAACAATAATTCGATCTATGATGAAAGGGAGAGGAATCAAGAAAATACCTGGTATGAGTAACGTGGAGCTTCAAGACAAGGTCCACACTTTTCTTGCTGGTGATAGATCACACCCTAATTCGTTAAAGATCTACGAAGAGTTGGATGCCCTAGTGGGGAAGATGAAAGAGGCTGGTTATGTTCCGAAAACCGACACTGCCATGCATGATGTTGAGGAAGAAGATAAAGAAAACCATCTAGTGGTACACAGTGAGAAGTTGGCCATTGTATTTGCAATTATGAATAGCAAACCAGGGATGCCAATCAGGGTTACAAAAAATCTACGTGTCTGTGAGGATTGCCACTTTGCCATAAAGTTCATCTCCCAGATTAGTGAGCGTGAAATCATAATTAGGGACACAAATCGTTTTCACCACTTTGAGAATGGGGCTTGCTCCTGTGGTGATTATTGGTGAATTAATGCAAGAAAACGGTGGCACACAAATCCTTGCCTCAAACATAGGCACTGGTCCTGCGAGACAACCTAGAGCTAAGATCACATTATATCATAATCTTGCTTGATGATTTCTTTTGCAGTCATCTGATTTTTCTTGTGAGTAAAATGACCTTTTTGCCTTGTACTGTTGTAAAAAATTCAATGGCATTCCGCCAGAAAAAGAAAGAAGAAAGAAAAGTCTTCAATGATTCATCCACCTCCCTTGCTTTTGGTGCAGATTCTGAGGCTCGAAATTATCATGTAACTTTATATATGTTATTTGCCTTTTTGTCATATTGATCTACATCTATTGTCTGTGGAATTGGTTCTAAGGCCATTATCGATCTCTCCAGAAACATCCGTTCTACGAATGCTCTCTTTCTGTGTACATGTGATCAAGCTATAATGCAGCACAACGGGGCACCTAGTTTGCTACAACTGTGATTTTGAGGACTCCGATGGCAATGCTGATAATGGAAACTTTGTGGTGACATTTGGATTGCCATTAGACAATTGCATGAAAGCCGTCTAGAACTAGACTAAGGTGATCATTAATTTCTCATGCTATTGTATTTTTCTCGTACCTCTTCATGTTAACGATGAATAAGTCTTGCAAGTAGTTGATACCATTTGGTATGCACAATGCCACCATCTAATTTCCAAACATCAGATTTTCTCTAGTATGTTGATGGGGATACATGTCTAGAAAACTCTTCCCTGTTCACATTGGTTATGTGATACAATTACAGGACTTGAAGTTGTTACTGTGAAAGTCAAGATGTCTTGAAAATGGTGAAGTATCTAACAAGCTAAGTTCCACTTGACAAGTATTATATGCCTGTTACACCTGGACCCGGGCTCTTGTAGAGAGGATGAATTAGTGAGTGTTTTCAATCACTAAAAAACAGTGATTATTGGAATTTGGTTTTAAAAAATCAGTGTTTTGTGTGTTTTTTAAAGTCAGATTTTGTGTTGGATTCTGCTTGATTTAATTGAAATCCAGAAGTTCAGGTGATATTGATTCTCCAAAAGTGATTATGATTGTAAGTTGTAATTAGAATTATTTGTTTATCAAAGTGTACACCTCTCAAGTTAAAAATGCATATAAAATGTGATGTCCGCACCTTCTGAAATTTTCCAAAGCAAATTAATGGGTATTCGTCTCTTAAGTCTCATCTCCACAGTTGACTAGAAAATGGGGAGTCTAAATTTGACGTGCACGACGACGTGCTTATTAAATTGTACACGTAACATGGAAATTTAGAATTTAATTAACATTTTGAAAAAATGACTTAAAACCCTAGAAAAAATTTTCATATCCATAAAACCTTTACAATTAATTTTCTCAAAAACCCCATATATAATATCATTTTCCGTAACAATTTAAATTTATCAGTAATATTTTCAGAGAAAACATGTGTTAACTGTACGTCTTAAAAGTGTCTCATAACTTTGTTGAAGATTTTATTATTTATGCAGCATTTAAAAGTATATATTTTTTCATAAAAAAATGTTAGATTTCAGATTTTTAGGGGAAAAAACGAAATAATTTTCCAAAAAACCAAATTTCTGTCAAACCGTCATTTATTTAGTATCAAATGGTTGACTAGTCTCATGTTGCCGTCAAGACCACGCATGTAGTCCTTCATATTTTTCCACAAATAATCTGGAATCTGTCTCACTTTTTTCAAGTTTCACCTATAAAAATCCATCATCAGATAATGAAAAACCATTCGAAAAATTAACAACAAAAATAATTTTAAAATGTCAGTCCATTCCCAAACATATTTCCATCTTTTACTCCCAATCTTCATCGCATTTTCACTATTCGTTCACTCAAAATCATCAGGAATCGCCGTATACTGGGGCCAAAACGTCAACGAAGGAACACTCTCAGCTACCTGCGCCACCGGCAACTATCAATACGTGAACATCGCCTTCTTATCCACATTCGGCAATGGCCAGACTCCTGTCCTAAACCTGGCTGGCCACTGCAATCCACTCTCGGATACATGCACAGGATTAAGCAACGACATTCGTTCCTGCCAGAATCAGGGCGTCAAATTACTACTGTCCCTCGGCGGTGATGCAGCCAGCTACTCCCTTTCATCGGCCGATGATGCCATACAAGTTGCTGATTATCTCTGGAACAACTTCTTAGGTGGACAATCCACTTCCCGGCCTTTAGGAGATGCCGTTTTAGATGGCATCGACTTCGATATTGAATCTGGATCAGGCCTGTACTGGGACGATCTTGCCAGGGCCCTGTCAGGCTACAGCTCACAGAGAAAGGTATACTTATCTGCTGCTCCACAGTGTCAAGATAACTATCTAGGTCGGGCAATTCAAACGAGGTTGTTCGACTACGTCTGGATACAGTTTTACAACAATCCCCAGTGTGACTACCGTAGCGGGGTTGATAATCTTGTGGCCACCTGGAACCAGTTGAGCGGCGAAGTGCCTGAGGGGCAGATCTTCTTGGGCCTGCCGGCGTCTCCGGAAGCAGCTGGCGGAGGATACATTCCACCCGACGTGCTAACTTCTCAGGTCTTACCATCTATCAGGTCTTCTCCGAATTATGGAGGAGTGATGCTTTGGAGCAGGTACTTTGATCTGCTGCAGAGCTATAGCAATGCTATTGTGGGCAGTGTTTGAATAATTTCATGCACGTACGTTCCGTTGGTGGTGGTATGATATAAATAAAGAAATGTAGTTGGATTCGTGCCAACTCCCGACATATGCATGCATGCATGCTTATATATACTTATAAGTTCATTAATTTGGATGGTAATTATATGATTGCGTGGCCGGGTCGACCGGTAATCCTGTTGATTGACATTGTGAGAGCACTGTATTTCTTAAACAGAGGTTATAAATAATATAATAATGGTTCCTCTTTCGTCCAATGGAAAAGATCATTTTTTTTTTATTACTGAATTTCGACCAATATATTCCAACGTTTTATTCGATTGACATCAATTAAAACGTTTTTATCCCATGATGACTAGCTATTCCAACGTTTTCATTAATCGATCACTTCCTCTGTTTATTAAAAAAAAACACCATCATAAAAAAGTGGTATTTAGAAAAACGGATCTGATAAACTATTTAAAAAAATAATAATAAGTGTATTTGAAATAATCTTCACAGCACATTTCCACGATCTTTATATAAGTAGCTAGGTGATCCTGTGGCGCAGGCCTTGGTTAGGTTTCCTTCTAGGGTCTCTTGGCACCAGTAGACGGCGATTCCTTCTGATTTAGAGGGGATGATTAGTGAAAAAGCGATGAGGTTTGTTAGTAGACACAACCAGTTAGCTCGGGATACATTGAACCCAAGGACCTGGAATCTCAGGTCCTACCAAATATTACGTCTTCGCCAAATTAGGGACGACTGATGCTTTGGGAAAGGTATTCTGATAAGATAAATCAATATAGAGCCCATGTTACAGACATTGGGATCAACTATTCCGAGTGATTTCATTCATCATGCATGCACGTAATCGTTGTGTTGGTATGCATGTCTTGTACGTGTATCCTTCAGGATTTCATGTGTCTGCATTGTCGAAACGAGTGAAGTAATATCTTTGCTGTGTTGTACGCATGTACGTTCTAAATAAAGAAATCCAGTTGAACTCTCCACATTTACATACAAGAAAGTTAATTTTTTAATGGCGTTAGAATTTTAGAAAAAGTTTAGATCGGGGAATAAACTTTGTAATGGATTTGAGCATTTTATTTTCTCTCTTAATGTAAAAATTGTGTCAAATATCCTGTGAATTTATCGTTAATTTAATTAATACCCTTCTGCAATGGATTTGAGCATTAATTTCAGTCTTTCTCTTGGATTTTTTTAGCGTGCAAATTAAACCCCTATTAATATGAGAAAATTACGTCAAATACTCATCAACATTTTTCGTGTTTTCCACTCTTTTTTTTGCATTGAATTTAAAGTAAACAATTGTGGAAACTTTGATTTGTAAAAAGACATTTTTGGGGCGCCATCACAATCGTAGATATATGGGTGCATACTCAAAACAAAATATAAGAGATACTCAAATTCATTATAGAAAAGGGTATTAGACGTTCAACAAGAATTTAAAGTTGTTCAACATCTTAGCTAATTAATTAATTCTAAAAAATGCCCATCTTCTACCATAAATCAAAATTTCTCATAATTATTTCCTTAAAATCTTATATTGAAAGCGAAAAAAATAATTACAAACACAAAAAAAAAAGACGTTGATGGTATTTGACACATGTTCCTCAGAGAAGTAATGGTCTGCATCTTCAAAAAAAATATATTAAAAAAGACTAAAATAATCAAATCTATTACAGATGAGATATTAGTTCAACAAGAATTTCAAACGAGTATTTGACGCAATTTTCGCATTAAGAGACAACATGAAATGCCCAAATCCATTATAGAAAGATATTAACTCAACAAAAATTTCACATGCGTGTTTAACGTAATTATTTCCATGTTTGCGCGTAAATATTTGTGTTTCTTTTTTTTTTTAATTCTCATTTTTACTTGTTTAGAGAATAAAGATTTTAAAGGTATGTTTCTGCATGTTTTTGTTGATTACAATGGCAACTCATAATTCACCATATTCACAAATTCTTAGTCTATTACAACAGGTTGCGTTTATATTTGGATTTGTGGGAGGATTTCAAAAAAAAAGAATTTGAATTGCATGGATTTTAAATTTCTAGGTTGGCTGTTGGATAGTGAAATTTGAAATTGAAGCAAAGAAAAAAATATATTTGCTGAACACAAGTGTTTTCAAATCATTCATTCTAATTTTGTGAGGTGTATTCGTTGCGTAGGTTTGCTAAATTTTTTAAAATAACAGACTTTTGTGGAATTGACAGATTTTCTACCAATTTTTGTAGAATCTCACATAATCTTGTAGATTATTGTACAGGACTTTTATTAACATTTATAAACATTTTCATTGAACATTATGATTGTGATTTTTTTTTAAACTTTTTTGAATTAACAATTGAACGTGAATAACTTTTATTTATTTAAAATATTTATATCTATCAGTATAAATATTTTTACTTATCAATAACAAATTTATTGTAATTAAACTTTAATTATTCAAATGAATTCAACATGTATATTTAATTAATTAATATTTTAAAAAATATGTAACAATAATTTTCATTATTAATAAATAATCAAACATAAAATAATTTCATTTATTTTTAGTAAAAAAAATTACGTAAAAATATATCAATTTTGTTATTGACATTATATCTAACAAAAAAACAGGTAATTATTTGTCCATGAAAATAAAAAAATATGTTAAAATATTTACAATTAGCGTAAACTTTATAAAAATTTAATATATTTAATTTATTATGATTAATAATATATATGTGTTCATAAATTTTTAAAAATATGTTACTCAATCACAAGTATTTTAATAATATAAAAAGAAATGGAATTAAGTAAAATTTAAATCCATAATAAAGTAACAAAAAACTTTGTTCATAGAAAAGATAGTCTCTATATTGTAAAAGTTGATAATAATATATAAAAGCAACAAGAAAATTTAAGAACTTTTCACAGTTCATCATGGGCTACGTCTTCCTCATCTGCCGCGTCGCCACCGGACCGCTGATAAACGGCGGTGATGATTGGATTGCAGACGGATTCCACCTCTTTAAGCTTCTCGTCGTAATCCTCCTTCTCTGCGTCCTGACTGTCGTCCATCCACCGGAGGGCCTCCTTTGTTACGGCCTCGATTTTCTCCTTCTCGTCGGGATCTAATTTGTCCGCCAGTTTGTCCTTGTCGTCTATCTGATTCCTCATGTTGTACAGGTACGACTCCAGGCCGTTCCGGGCGTCGATTCTCTCTTTGACCTTCCTGTCTTCCTCCGCGAACTCCTCCGCCTCCTTCACCAGACGCTCGATCTCTTCTTCAGACATACGTCCTTTGTCATTGGTGATTGTGATCTTTGCTGAACGCCCGGCGGCCATATCTTCGGCTTTGACATTTAGAATGCCACTGACATCTATCGCGAATGTTACTTTAATCTGAGGAGTTCCTCTATCGAAACCAAACAAAAAAATAATAATTAATGTTTCATAATTAATAGATGGAACATCGATCGGCAGTTGATACAAACCTTGGTGCAGGAGCTAGTCCGGTGAGATCAAAGCTTCCAAGTAATTTACAGTCCTTAGTCATACTTCTTTCACCCTCAAAGACCTGTATGTATATCAAACAAGAACGAAAACGTCATCGTTATGCAGCAACCTTCTTAAGATAGATAGATAGATAGATTTTCAAGAATTGCGTACGTACCTGAATGGAGACGGTGGTCTGTTTGTCCTGGTACGTGGTGAAAACCTGAGATCTCTCGGTTGGGATGCGAGTGTTTCTTGGAATCAATTTGGACATCACTCCTCCGACAGTTTCGATACCGAGGGTAAGCGGAGCCACATCCAAAAGAAGAACATCTGAGTTACCAACAATTAATTAGTGATCCCATGCATCCACACAACCGATTGATTCTAAATATCAAGAAAGTCATTACGTACCTTTGGTCTTTTCACCTCCCTCTCCACTGATGATTCCTCCTTGAACAGCGGCACCAAATGCAACCGCCTCGTCTGGGTTCACGCCCTTATTTGGTTCCTTCCCGTCGAAGTATTCTTTCAAAAGCTGCTGAATCTTTGGAATCCTTGTGCTACCACCCACGAGAACGATTTCATCAATCTGGTTCTTTCCCAAACCAGCATCCGCCAGGGCATTCTTAACAGGGCCCATGGTCTTTTTGAACAAATCGTTGTTCAATTCCTCGAAACGAGCTCTCGTAAGTGGTTCGGAGAAATCCATGCCATCAAAGAGGGACTCGATCTCTACACGAACTTGGTGCTGATTGCTCAAAGCCCTCTTAGCACGCTCACTTTCTCTCCTCAACTTTCCCATTGCTCTGTTATCCTTACTAATGTCCTTCCCATGCTTCTTTTTTATCAACTTAACGAAGTACTCCATAATCCTGTGATCAAAATCCTCTCCTGGAATAAAGAACACGTCCAGGGTCGATACATGAAAAACAAAGATGGTGACTACAATTATTAAACGAAAACAACAGAGCGATGAAGAGATCGAATAATCGCAATCAGTAGTACTCTTACCTCCCAAATGAGTATCTCCATTAGTTGAAAGCACCTCAAAAACACCATTATCAATAGTCAAGATGCTAACATCGAATGTTCCGCCACCGAGGTCAAAAACAAGAACGTTCTTTTCTTCGCCTTTCTTGTCCAAACCATATGCCATTGCTGCAGCTGTTGGTTCATTGATTATCCTTACAACATTCAATCCAGCAATCGTTCCGGCGTCTTTAGTGGCCTGTCTCTGGGCATCATTAAAGTAAGCTGCACAAGGCAGAAGAATTTTAATAAAGACACAATGATAGCTATATATATATATATATATATATATCCATCTAATATCAAAATAAGACAGCTTCAAAGTTTACGTACCAGGAACGGTGATAACAGCATCCTTAATTTCCTTGCCAAGATAGGCTTCGGCTGTCTCCTTCATCTTTGTCAAAACCATGGCACTGATCTCCTCAGGACTGAACACCTTGTTCTCACCATTTTTGACAACCTGTACGTAAGGTTTTCCATCCCTGTTGACAATCTTGTAAGGAACAAGTTTCATATCGCTCTGAACTTCTTTGTCGTCAAACCTATCAAGATTCAACAAGGGGTTGTATATAATGATCAGTCACAATAATATTTAGTACATCATGATTAGAAATCATCAAAAAAAAAAGAAACAAGATATTACTTTCTTCCAATAAGCCTCTTGACATCAAAGATAGTCCTCTCAGGATTACTGGGTGCCTGATTCTTCGCTGCTTCTCCAATCAACCTTTCGTTATCGGTGAAGCCAACCCATGAAGGGGTGATGCGGTTACCTAGGTCGTTCGCTATAATCTCAAAATGTCCATTCTTGTAAACACCAACACACGAATAAGTCGTACCAAGATCTATGCCGATAACCGTTCCCACTTTGGGAGTAACGTCCTCGTTTGCTACGGTGAATGCAAATAAACTTCCTGCTAGTTAGAGCAATAAAAAACACTTTCATTCAATATTGTCATCGTTCCACAACACATGCACGTCTCATGAACAGAAAAGCGTAGAAAAATCAATAACACCAGTTCGAAACTCTCTATATATCAAAATACATAAGAAAAGCTCACCGAGTAAAGCGATCACGAAGAAAAATGCAGAAGCGTGTCTCCTCAACTCACAAGCCATCCCCGAACAACTTGGCAAGAATCAATGGTAACTAAAGTCCGATTCTGCTTTCTGCGTGGGAGAGTTGTTGATATAGAGTGGAATCCTAATGCTTTGCTTTTCTTTTAAAGAAGAAGAAGAAGAAGCCTAATGATATTCCAAGTTCACGAGGGAAGGTGCATGGCAAGTATATATAGGAAACGGGGGTTCAGTTAGGATGACGTGGACCAATCATATCGCTAGTATGACATGTTTAAGCCTAATTTAATCGGAAATAACGTATTGAGTTATTGTCAATTGTATTGACGTGGACCAATCATAGGGTTTCTTTCAAATATTATTACGCAATATTTTAATATAAATATAGTAATTTTCATATTTTAAAATACTGTTTTTCAATAATTTTTGACATCACCTAAATCTATTTTAGGATACTTTTTAAGCATAAAAATAAAAAAAATAAAAAAAAACTGGTCAATCAACAGGTTTCTACTGGCCAAAATCTCTTTTTTACGTTATATCCAAACGTCTTTTTAGAGAAAATTAATTAAATATATTATATTAAATATCGGAATTTTTAATCTTCTAAAAAGTAAATTTACACAATAAATTTCTTTATTTCTCTGAAGTTAGAATCAACTTCCTTGCATTCTCATTCATTTAATTATTAATTAAAAAAATTGTTAGACGGTTTCACGAGTTAATTTTTTTATATTGATCTCCTATTTTATTCACTTGTGAAAAATATTAATTTTTATTCTAAAATATTAATTATTATTATAAATATGAATATGATTAACTCGTTTCATAGATAAAATTAATTCAAGCCGTGTCACAGACCTACTAACGATAATTAGCCAACCAATAAAAAAATCTTTTTCTTTTTCCTACCACTGAATTTGCCTCCTCAAATACAGTTGAAATAGAAATACATTAACGGTGTAAAAATGCAAATAAATATAAATAAAAAGAACATCCAAATGATTTGTTATTTAAAAAGGTTACTAATAATAATAATAAAATTATTGTTGAATATAATAATTACTAATGATAATTAAAAAATTTAAATTTATTAATATTATAAATTATATTTAAATGTTACTGATTTTTTAATTTTCTAATTATTTAAAACTTAAAGGTATTGTAAGAAAAAAATAAATTAATCAAATATCATCTATCCTCTCCAAAGATATTATTGAACAAAATGAATATAATAATCTCCACGATATGGATTGAACCGACGGGCATATCATAATCTTAATCAATAATATCAGGAGTAGGTTTCTTGTGAGACGGTCTCGCGAATCTTTATCTGTGAGACGGGCCAATCCTATCGATATTCACAATAAAAAGTAATACTCTTATCATAAAAAGTAATATTTTTTCATGGATGACCCAAATAAGAGATCCGTCTCACAAAATACGACCCGTGAGATCGTCTCACACAAGTTTTTGCCTAATATATCAAATACATGAGATGGGTAGATTAGCCAATTCGCTTTTTATTTTTCAAATGCTTAATCCAAAATCAAGCCATTATATTATAGTTAAGTTTATATGGTTTAATTAAAAAATAATAAATAAATTATTTTGTATGTTTTAGAATTTATTTAATCCAAAAATCAAACCACAATTGATGT
This sequence comes from Primulina huaijiensis, assembly GCF_012295235.1. Taxonomy (NCBI): domain Eukaryota; kingdom Viridiplantae; phylum Streptophyta; class Magnoliopsida; order Lamiales; family Gesneriaceae; genus Primulina; species Primulina huaijiensis. The sequence goes on from NC_133313.1 coordinate 18,466,266, forward strand.
TGCTTTGATTTCAAATCAAAGAATATGTCAAAAAACTATAAATAATTTTAATTTGAAAAGTTTAATAATTCCTGAAAATTAATATATATGAATTCGGTAGACAACGTTGACTTAGTATTTAAGCTGTGATGAATAGCTTCTTATACCACTTCTTTTCTCTTTATCTCTGAATTGGTCAATCCCATTATTATTCGTTGAGTTTCTAGTAGGAAATCCATGTACAATTTAATTTGCTCCCAAAAAAATATCATTAACCACATATAATATAAGGAAAATAGACAATTTACATTTTTCTTTTTTGTCTTTTGACTTATCAAATTTGTGTTTTAGTCATGTAATTTTGGTTTTTGTTAGTTTTCGGTCTTATTTCACCGAAGTGTCGACATGACAACGAATACATCATAAAATACAATCATATCGAAAGTATATATAAAAAATTCATTCTCTTGTAAATCCAAGACTAGTTATCACCAATACTAAACAAATCTCACAAGACAGTCAAAGAAACCATGAAAAATATATACAAAACAAATCCATCAAGAAAATAAACACCAACCGCAACATGTGAATGGAGATCCAAGACATCAATGAACACCAATAAACTTCAACTGCAACACGTGAGACTTCTTCATCCGCTATCTTTGCAACGATGTTTGAGGTCCTATGATTTCTGAAACCTATCAGCTTTTTAACAAGTCGAAGCCCATCATCAAGTCCTCAAACTAGCTGTAAGGTTAGACGACAGAGATAAGACTTCTCATCAGTTTAAGTTCTCAACTATGAGTCGAGTTGCTTCACTGAACTTTGATTTGGATTATTCCAACATGATGAGTCCAAACAAAAGTTAAATTCTTTATTTTGAAACAATATCGATATATATCGTTTTATATCAAAAAAATTACCATATATTTTTAAAAAATTTAACTTTATTATTTAAAAATATTACATATATTTTAATTTATATATATTATTTCGATATATACCGAAAAATTTCAAATTTAAACCGTTACCGTACCGAAAATTTTCGGTACCATATCGTACCGAAAATTTTCATATACTAAAATTTTCGATAAATTCGATATTTTTCGGTACGATAACTTCGGTATACTGAAAATTCGATATTTTTTCCTACTCCTAGTCACACGTCGATGATATGATGAAACAGAACTAAAACCCAACGAAATACAAAGTCAGATGACTAAAAACATAAAATAGAGACCAAATATTTGGATTCTAATTTTCTACGTTGAAATATTATATTCGAATAGATCGATTGATCTATCATTGTTTACAATTTAAAAGTCATACTTATGATATTCCATATGACCATTATTTATTAATGAATTTTTTAGCTAACTAAAATATAGTTCGAGAGATCCAAGTGCAACATCGTGATGTAAGTTTAGTACTCGGAATCAAGAACTAATCTTAAAAGAAAATAGAAAAATATTATATATCATCTATATATATTATATTAAAACGAATGGGAAGAGAGTAACATGACTGATTAATGACACAAAGCACGTTCCACGCACCTAATAAAACAAATAAAATAAAGATCATGTCTCTCGTGATACGATCTCACGAATCTTTATCTGTGAGACGAGTCAATCCTACTGATATTCACAATAAAAAGTAATAATTTTAGCATAAAAAATAATATTTTTTCATTAATGACCCAAATAAGATATCTGTATCACAAAATATGAACTGTGAGACCGTCTCTGTGGGGACCCGGACGCTAATCATGTTCTTAATCATCATTGGGACAATTTACTTAATTATAATCAACATGGTCTAAATTTTTTTTTTTATAATTGCGGAACGTAATGGTATTCAATCTAATATACATGTCAGTATTAAAGTACAAGTCTTGTACTATATACAATCATTCAAACTAAGGTTTAACAACTAAATATCAAGTGTTCCACCCTATCTCAGATCAAAGGTTAATCCAGACAAATAGCAATCTTCTATCAAATTCGAAACACCAATCGTCGATAAGGATAAGGAACATACCTTTCGACTCAGTGCATCTGCTGCTGCATTGGATTTTTCAGGATAATATTTGATTTCACAATCAAAGTCTTTTAATAAATCAAGCCATCTTCGCTGTCTCATATTCAACTCTGACTGTGAAAACAGATACTTCAAGCTTTTATGATCAGAATAAATCTCAAATTTCTCACCGTAAAGGTAGTGTCGCCATATTTTCAATGCAAATACAATGGCCGTCAATTCAAGATCATGAATTGGATAACGAGTCTCGTGTGGCTTCAACTGTCTTGAGACATAGGCGATAACATGCCCTCGCTGCATCAGAATACAACCCAATCCTCGGTGAGACGCATCACAATAAACCACAAAATCACCAGTACCTGACGGGATAGTCAACACCGGAGCACTGGTCAATCTCTTCTTTAACTCCAAGAAACTGGATTCACACTCCTCTGACCAAACAAACGGAGCATTCTTCTGAGTCAGCTGCGTAATAGGTTTAGCAATACTGGAGAAATCTTTAATAAATCGTCGATAATATCCTGCCAAACCCATAAAACTGCGTATTTCCGGCACTGATGTCGGTCTCGGCCAAGAAATCACGGCCTCAACCTTGCTAGGATCAACAGAAATACCATCTCCGGATATGATGTGACCCAAAAATACTATCTGTCTCAACCAGAACTCACATTTCGATAGTTTGACATACAATTTCTCAGCCCTCAGAGTTCTCAAAACAGTTCTCAAATGCTCAGCATGATCAATCATATTCTTCGAATAAATCAAAATATCATCGATGAATATAATCACAAAATCGTCAAGATATCTCTGAAAGATACGGTTCATCAATCCCATAAATACAGCCGGTGCATTCGTCAAACCAAACGGCATGACAATAAACTCATAATGTCCATACCTGGTTCTAAATGCTGTCTTCGAGATATCAGAATCCCTGACTCTCAGCTGATGGTATCCAGATCTCAAATCGATCTTGGAATATACCGAAGAACCCTGCAACTGGTCAAACAAATCATCAATACGAGGCAAGGGATATTTATTCTTTACCGTTGCTTTGTTCAATTGCCGGTAGTCAATACAAAGTCTCATCGAACCGTCTTTCTTCCTCACAAACAGTACTGGAGCACCCCAAGGAGACACACTCGGTCTGATATACCCCTTGGCCAGTAAATCCTCCAACTGTTCTTTCAACTCCTTCAATTCAATCGGTGCCATTCTGTACGGAGCCCTCGAAATCGGAACTGTACCTGGCATCAACTCAATACTGAAGTCTATCTCTCGAATCGGAGGCAACCCAGGAACCTCATCTGGAAAGACATCAGCAAACTCGCAAATCACTGGCAAATCCGTCAATGATGGACTCGATTTCAGTAAATCCACTGAATAGACAAGGAATCTCTCCGCTCCTTTCTGCAACAATCGAGTCATAAACAATACATATATCAAAGGAATTCTAGATCGAGAACCCTTACCGTAGAATTTCCACTCATCAGCCATATCCGGTCTGAATCTCACAATCTTGTGGAAACAATCAACAGTGGCTCTGTACTTGGTTAACATATCGATACCGATAATACAATCAAAATCAGATAACCCAAGCACAATACAATCTAACTCAATCTCATGCCCATCATACTGTAGCATACAACATTTCACAGATTTCACTGATATCAAACCTGTCCCCAACGGAGAAGAGACAGACACTACAGCAGATAATGACTCAATAGGCAAAGAATGCATCAATGCAAATCGTTCAGATATGAATGTATATGATGCACCAGTATCTATCAATACATACGCAGGATAACCAGAAATAAAACAGTTACCTGCAACAACGTCATCAGGTGCATCCTGGGCCTGCTCCTTCGTCAAAGCGAATACCCTGGCCTGCTGTCTAGGAGGCTGGCTAACTGTCTGGCTTCCTCCTGGCCTTTGTTGTGACTGGGTAGATGGTGCTGGCTGGAAAGAATGAACAGCTGATGGTCGTCTCCCTGTCTGAGCCACTGATCCAGATGACTCTGCTCCCTGGGATCCTTGAGAACCTCTCTGGGGACATACTCTAGCAAAATGTCCCGGCTGTCCGCAAATACGACAACTGCCAAACACTCCTCGGCACTGCTCTGTGGAATGCTTCCCTCCACAAGTGTTGCAATAGGGTCCTGTATAACTCTGGCCTTGACCGATCGGTCTCGAGCCACTAGAACTGGATGAACTACTTCCAGATTTCTTGAACTGCTTCCCCCTAGCTTTCAGGAATTCTTTCTTTCCACTACCACTGCCACTCTCCAATCGAGGAGATGGTAGAGGCATCTGGGGTCGCGGTGCCTGTGGCACAAACGAAGCTCCTCTCTGTCTCATCAGACCGGCTTCGGCTCCCTTGGCTCTGTTCAATGCATCAGTAAAATTATTCGGCCTCCCGATATTTACCAAAGTAAAGATTTCCGGATTCAGGTCATTTATAAACTGGTCCGCAACGGCCTCATCATGTTCAGCTACGTGGGGAGCAAACCGCAACAGTGAAGAGAATTTGGCCACATATTCCTCAATATTCAGCTGGTCCTGTCTCAAATTGGCAAATTCCGCTCCCTTGTCTTTCCTGTACGACACTGGAAAGAACCTCTGATAAAATTCAGTTCTAAACACATTCCAGGTAATAGCCGTACCTCGGTGTTCCAATGCCTTCTTGGTCGTGATCCACCAGTTCTTGACAACATCATGCAACTGGTGCCCTATCAGTTTCACTCTCCGCTCGTCAGTGTAGTCTAGGGACTCAAACAGCATCTCGATATCGTCTAGCCAACTCTCACAATCCACTGAAATCTCAGTACCCTTCAGAGTCGGCGGATGGAATGACTGAAATCTCTTTAACAAGGTTTCCATTGGTGTTGCTGTCACATCCATTGGAGGATTCGAAGTACTGTCCTGTTCTGGGATTCGTCGAGGAGGCATATCTGATTATCAAAAGGGTTAGCAATCCAATAAAACAAATCTGTTTCAGTCCTTTTCTGATCATCTTACCTCTGATCAAGAATCGGTTCTGATTCATTCTCAATAATACAGGTTACCATATCAAATCAGATAATTCAGTAAACATAAACAATAAACATGTTAGCACACAAAAGCAGGAAAGAAAACTCAATCTACCCCGCTCACTAGCTTCTATCTCAGTCTAAAGGATCTATTGCTCTGATACCAACTGTTGTGGGGACCCGGACGCTAATCATGTTCTTAATCATCATTGGGACAATTTACTTAATTATAATCAACATGGTCTAAATTTTTTTTTTNTCCGACATTTCTGTCACAAGATTACTCGTCTAATACTCGTCTAATCTAGACTTTCTATAAATCAATAGAAACAAGCATATCAATTCAAATCAAGGCATATAATAACAATCAGTATGTGATTTCGGGAAACCCAAGTATATCCTACTCGAGTCAATGTTCCAGTACCACATTGACTTATACCTTTCATTCGTAGTCTCGGTCTGAAGCAATATCAATTCTGAACTCAAGACTGTCTCTGTAAATCTGAAACGACATATCGAAAATCATACTATCAATATTCCATTCTCAATTCAACACTGAATTTGATTAATCTGAATTTAATTCAAATCATCGGCATAACGGCACAATCTCAGTATCCCCATCAATACCATATCAACAGATAACAATTACAAATCAGAACCCATATCCATTACAATCTGTAATCACTCCATAACTCAAATCTATTCAAGTCCCAATCAATAAAATCAGAAAATCATAATAATTCCAGAATCAATCCATTCTTCGATCTGACTTCGAATCTACGATGTATAGTATTCCCAGAACACATAATAATGATCAAATAACAATTCTCCCAATATCATAATTTCAAATGATAACAGAACTCAATAAAACTTACGTCCAGTAGTAGCTGTCGACGAGAGGATCTCAGAACTGTGTTCAGATTCAAATTCTGATAACCGAATTTGGTACAATCAATTTCCTAGAGTACACAGAAGTTTGAGAGAATTTCCAAAAGTTTGAGTCTCGTTCTTGCTGAAATAGTTTGTGAAAGAATAAATATTTTATATCAATTTGCATGGTGAGGACAAGTGTCCCACCCAATTCCATATTTGCACTTTAGTCCCTCAACTTTTCACTGTTTGCAATTCAGCCCCTCAATAATTACGAAATTGCCATCCAATAATTACGAAAATACCATCAAATTTAAATCAAATATTTTTCCACTTAATTACAAAAATGCCATCAAATTTAAATTAAGTATTTTTCCACTTAATTACGAAAATACCATCAATACTATTTTCTTTTCGGGGTCTCACAAAATTAATAACATCTCGGGCCTTACAATTCTCCTCCTCTAAGACACGATTTCGTCCCCGAAATCATAGGTAATCAAATCGTATCAAATGCAATAGTCAGACAAAATAATAGAAACTGAAAATAGAAGACTCACATTAGTGGAATAGTTCTGGGAACTCCTGCCTCATATCTGATTCAGTCTCCCAAGTAGCTTCTTCAGTTCCATGATGAGTCCATTGCACTTCCACAAGAGGAATAATCTTCGTTCTGAGTTGCTTTTCTTTACGATCAATAATCTGAACCGGTTTCTCAATATAACTCAGAGACTCGTCAAGCTCAGCCTCGTCTGGCTGGAAAATATGGGAATCATCGGGGAGATATTTCCGTAACATAGATACATGAAAGACATGATGTATTCCAGATAGAGAAGGGGGTAATGCAAGTCGATAGGCACGATCTCCTATCTTCTCGAGAATCACATACGGCACAATATATCGTGGAGACAGCTTTCCTTTCTTGCCAAATCTGACAATTCCTCTGAAAGGTGAAATCTTCAGGAATACTCGGTCTCCTGTCTCAAATACCAACGGTCTCCGTCGAGCATTGGCATATTTGGCCTGTCTGTCTTGAGCAGTCTTCATTCTCTTCTGAATCAGTTTCACTTTCTCAGTCATATCTCTGATCATATCAGGTCCAATCTCAGGTACCTCAGAGACATCGTCCTAATACAAAGGGGATCTGCACTTATTTCCATACAACGCCTCGAACAGTGCCATCTCAATACTCGTCTGATAGCTGTTGTTGTACGAAAATTCACAAAGTGGCAATGCATCTTGCCAACTAGTGCTAAAATCAAGCACTACGGCTCTCAGCATATCTTCCAATGTCTGGATAGTCCGCTCTGACTGTCCGTCAGTCTGTGGATGATATGCGGTACTCAGATGTAACTTTGTACCGAGAGCTTGCTGCAAACTCTTCCAGAAGTGCGAAGTAAACCGAGGGTCGCGGTCCGAAACAATCGACTTCGGCACTCCGTGCAATCTAACCACTTCCTTAACATAAATATCGGCCATCTGATCATATCTGTACGTCATCTTGTATGGAATAAAACATGCAGATTTGGTCAATCGATCAATCACGACCCAAATCGCATCACAACCTCGGGAGGATCTTGGTAACTGCGTCACAAAATCCATGGAAATGTGATCTCATTTCCATTCAGGAATAGACAAACTCTGTAACAATCCTCCAGGTTTCTTTCTTTCAGCTTTCACATGCTGGCAATTCAGACACTTGGATACAAATTCAGTAACATCAGATTTCATCTGTTTCCACCAATATTGTGTTTTCATATCATTGTACATTTTCCTGCCACCCGGATGAATGCTAAAACGACTGTTGTGCGCTTCTGACACTCAGATTGATGTCCAGCTCTGACCAAAGCAATCGAATTCTGCACCTTCTGATCAACTTTCTGTCCTCTTTGATTCTCAATATCAGTTCTGGTTCAGCTCGAATAGTATACAATCCCAGAGGCTGACAATCTGTTTCAAAGGTTAATCCAGACAAATAGCAATCTTCTATCAAATTCGAAACACCAATCGTCGATAAGGATAAGGAACATACCTTTCGACTCAGTGCATCTGCTGCTGCATTGGATTTTTCAGGATAATATTTGATTTCACAATCAAAGTCTTTTAATAAATCAAGTCATCTTCACTGTCTCATATTCAACTCTGACTGTGAAAACAGATACTTCAAGCTTTTATGATCAGAATANACTTTCTCATATTCAACTCTGACTGTGAAAACAGATACTTCAAGCTTTTATGATCAGAATAAATCTCAAATTTCTCACCGTAAAGGTAGTGTCGCCATATTTTCAATGCAAATACAATGGCCGTCAATTCAAGATCATGAATTGGATAACGAGTCTCGTGTGGCTTCAACTGTCTTGAGACATAGGCGATAACATGCCCTCGCTGCATCAGAATACAACCCAATCCTCGGTGAGACGCATCACAATAAACCACAAAATCACCAGTACCTGACGGGATAGTCAACACCGGAGCACTGGTCAATCTCTTCTTTAACTCCAAGAAACTGGATTCACACTCCTCTGACCAAACAAACGGAGCATTCTTCTGAGTCAGCTGCGTAATAGGTTTAGCAATACTGGAGAAATCTTTAATAAATCGTCGATAATATCCTGCCAAACCCATAAAACTGCGTATTTCCGGCACTGATGTCGGTCTCGGCCAAGAAATCACGGCCTCAACCTTGCTAGGATCAACAGAAATACCATCTCCGGATATGATGTGACCCAAAAATACTACCTGTCTCAACCAGAACTCACATTTCGATAGTTTGACATACAATTTCTCAGCCCTCAGAGTTCTCAAAACAGTTCTCAAATGCTCAGCATGATCAATCATATTCTTCGAATAAATCAAAATATCATCGATGAATATAATCACAAAATCGTCAAGATATCTCTGAAAGATACGGTTCATCAATCCCATAAATACAGCCGGTGCATTCGTCAAACCAAACGGCATGACAATAAACTCATAATGTCCATACCTGGTTCTAAATGCTGTCTTCGAGATATCAGAATCCCTGACTCTCAGCTGATGGTATCCAGATCTCAAATCGATCTTGGAATATACCGAAGAACCCTGCAACTGGTCAAACAAATCATCAATACGAGGCAAGGGATATTTATTCTTTACCGTTGCTTTGTTCAATTGCCGGTAGTCAATACAAAGTCTCATCGAACCGTCTTTCTTCCTCACAAACAGTACTGGAGCACCCCAAGGAGACACACTCGGTCTGATATACCCCTTGGCCAGTAAATCCTCCAACTGTTCTTTCAACTCCTTCAATTCAATCGGTGCCATTCTGTACGGAGCCCTCGAAATCGGAACTGTACCTGGCATCAACTCAATACTGAAGTCTATCTCTCGAATCGGAGGCAACCCAGGAACCTCATCTGGAAAGACATCAGCAAACTCGCAAATCACTGGCAAATCCGTCAATGATGGACTCGATTTCAGTAAATCCACTGAATAGACAAGGAATCTCTCCGCTCCTTTCTGCAACAATCGAGTCATAAACAATACATATATCAAAGGAATTCTAGATCGAGAACCCTTACCGTAGAATTTCCACTCATCAGCCATATCCGGTCTGAATCTCACAATCTTGTGGAAACAATCAACAGTGGCTCTGTACTTGGTTAACATATCGATACCGATAATACAATCAAAATCAGATAACCCAAGCACAATACAATCTAACTCAATCTCATGCCCATCATACTGTAGCATACAACATTTCACAGATTTCACTGATATCAAACCTGTCCCCAACGGAGAAGAGACAGACACTACAGCAGATAATGACTCAATAGGCAAAGAATGCATCAATGCAAATCGTTCAGATATGAATGTATATGATGCACCAGTATCTATCAATACATACGCAGGATAACCAGAAATAAAACAGTTACCTGCAACAACGTCATCAGGTGCATCCTGGGCCTGCTCCTTCGTCAAAGCGAATACCCTGGCCTGCTGTCTAGGAGGCTGGCTAACTGTCTGGCTTCCTCCTGGCCTTTGTTGTGACTGGGTAGATGGTGCTGGCTGGAAAGAATGAACAGCTGATGGTCGTCTCCCTGTCTGAGCCACTGATCCAGATGACTCTGCTCCCTGGGATCCTTGAGAACCTCTCTGGGGACATACTCTAGCAAAATGTCCCGGCTGTCCGCAAATACGACAACTGCCAAACACTCCTCGGCACTGCTCTGTGGAATGCTTCCCTCCACAAGTGTTGCAATAGGGTCCTGTATAACTCTGGCCTTGACCGATCGGTCTCGAGCCACTAGAACTGGATGAACTACTTCCAGATTTCTTGAACTGCTTCCCCCTAGCTTTCAGGAATTCTTTCTTTCCACTACCACTGCCACTCTCCAATCGAGGAGATGGTAGAGGCATCTGGGGTCGCGGTGCCTGTGGCACAAACGAAGCTCCTCTCTGTCTCATCAGACCGGCTTCGGCTCCCTTGGCTCTGTTCAATGCATCAGTAAAATTATTCGGCCTCCCGATATTTACCAAAGTAAAGATTTCCGGATTCAGGTCATTTATAAACTGGTCCGCAACGGCCTCATCATGTTCAGCTACGTGGGGAGCAAACCGCAACAGTGAAGAGAATTTGGCCACATATTCCTCAATATTCAGCTGGTCCTGTCTCAAATTGGCAAATTCCGCTCCCTTGTCTTTCCTGTACGACACTGGAAAGAACCTCTGATAAAATTCAGTTCTAAACACATTCCAGGTAATAGCCGTACCTCGGTGTTCCAATGCCTTCTTGGTCGTGATCCACCAGTTCTTGACAACATCATGCAACTGGTGCCCTATCAGTTTCACTCTCCGCTCGTCAGTGTAGTCTAGGGACTCAAACAGCATCTCGATATCGTCTAGCCAACTCTCACAATCCACTGAAATCTCAGTACCCTTCAGAGTCGGCGGATGGAATGACTGAAATCTCTTTAACAAGGTTTCCATTGGTGTTGCTGTCACATCCATTGGAGGATTCGAAGTACTGTCCTGTTCTGGGATTCGTCGAGGAGGCATATCTGATTATCAAAAGGGTTAGCAATCCAATAAAACAAATCTGTTTCAGTCCTTTTCTGATCATCTTACCTCTGATCAAGAATCGGTTCTGATTCATTCTCAATAATACAGGTTACCATATCAAATCAGATAATTCAGTAAACATAAACAATAAACATGTTAGCACACAAAAGCAGGAAAGAAAACTCAATCTACCCCGCTCACTAGCTTCTATCTCAGTCTAAAGGATCTATTGCTCTGATACCAACTGTTGTGGGGACCCGGACGCTAATCATGTTCTTAATCATCATTGGGACAATTTACTTAATTATAATCAACATGGTCTAAATTTTTTTTTTTAATTTGCGGAACGTAATGGTATTCAATCTAATATACATGTCAGTATTAAAGTACAAGTCTTGTACTATATACAATCATTCAAACTAAGGTTTAACAACTAAATATCAAGTGTTCCACCCTATCTCAGATCAAGTCCGTAGTCTCCACTCTAATCACGATCTCTCCTCATCTCCTGGACCCTGGTCCTGTCCCACCTGTTGTCATGTACACATACAAACAAGACAACAGCCGGATAACTCCGGTGAGAATATAATCCCAGTATAAATCAATGAAACATGCAATCATATAAACAAATATAAAGCATGAAACAAATATCAAAAACATGTATCAAATCTGAAAACATGAATCAATATAAAATTGTAAATAAACTCGTAACTCTACGTCTCAGACTAGACTCAATCCTAGTCTAGGGATCCCGGTTTCCAGATGTTGGCATTCCATATCGAATATCCGTGATAGAAGAAACTCCAATTCTAATCAACATCGATATAACCAAACATCCAGTGTCTTGACCTATCCGTCACAGACCTTGACACTCTCGCCAATACACTATCCTGTAACATAGTGCAATGTGCCAATGACGATTCCATCACTATCCGACATTTCTGTCACAAGATTACTCGTCTAATACTCGTCTAATCTAGACTTTCTATAAATCAATAGAAACAAGCATATCAATTCAAATCAAGGCATATAATAACAATCAGTATGTGATTTCGGGAAACCCAAGTATATCCTACTCGAGTCAATGTTCCAGTACCACATTGACTTATACCTTTCATTCGTAGTCTCGGTCTGAAGCAATATCAATTCTGAACTCAAGACTGTCTCTGTAAATCTGAAACGACATATCGAAAATCATACTATCAATATTCCATTCTCAATTCAACACTGAATTTGATTAATCTGAATTTAATTCAAATCATCGGCATAACGGCACAATCTCAGTATCCCCATCAATACCATATCAACAGATAACAATTACAAATCAGAACCCATATCCATTACAATCTGTAATCACTCCATAACTCAAATCTATTCAAGTCCCAATCAATAAAATCAGAAAATCATAATAATTCCAGAATCAATCCATTCTTCGATCTGACTTCGAATCTACGATGTATAGTATTCCCAGAACACATAATAATGATCAAATAACAATTCTCCCAATATCATAATTTCAAATGATAACAGAACTCAATAAAACTTACGTCCAGTAGTAGCTGTCGACGAGAGGATCTCAGAACTGTGTTCAGATTCAAATTCTGATAACCGAATTTGGTACAATCAATTTCCTAGAGTACACAGAAGTTTGAGAGAATTTCCAAAAGTTTGAGTCTCGTTCTTGCTGAAATCGTTTGTGAAGGAATGAATATTTTATATCAATTTGCATGGTGAGGACAAGTGTCCCACCCAATTCCATATTTGCACTTTAGTCCCTCAACTTTTCACTATTTGCAATTCAGCCCCTCAATAATTACGAAATTGCCATCCAATAATTACGAAAATGCCATCAAATTTAAATCAAGTATTTTTCCACTTAATTACAAAAATGCCATCAAATTTAAATTAAGTATTTTTCCGCTTAATTACGAAAATGTCATCAATACTATTTTCTTTTCGGGGTCTCACAAAATTGATAACATCTCGGGCCTTACAGTCTCACACAAGTTTTTGCTTAAAATAAATTATATGTTTTAGTAATTGATATATATATATATATATATATATATATAGATT
>NC_133313.1:18479919-18505015 GCF_012295235.1 Primulina huaijiensis
TATGTATGTATTTGTGAGTGGGAGTAGTTGACCTTTTAGTGCAAAAGGCTTTTCAAGATTTTCCTAAACATCACGCCACCTCAACTTATTCCAAGTCAATGAATGGGAATTTGAAAATTGTTCAAATATTAATAAAAATAATTTAATATCAAAAAATTATTTTTATTTATTTATTTTATTTTCTCCTCAATTCTATATAAAGATGCAGACCTCTTTCAGTATCGTTATTATAACTAACTAACTATTTCAGCAACAGCACTCGCTAATAATGGCAAGAAAGCTCTTGCTCATAGCACAGCTCCTCCTCCTACCCTTCCTCCTAAGCAACGCCGCCGCTCGGCGAGGTGGAATCGCCGTTTACTGGGGTCAAAACGGCAATGAAGGAACCTTGGCAGAAACCTGCGCCACCCGAAGGTTCTCCTACGTTAACATTGCATTCCTCTACATATTCGGCAGCGGCCAAACCCCCCGACTCAACCTCGCAGGCCACTGCGACCCTTCTGTCACTGGCGCATGCAACTTTGTCAGCGACGATATCCGCGCCTGCCAGAGGCGGGGCATAAGGGTTTTCCTCTCAATCGGCGGAGGTGTCGGGAATTACTCCCTCTCCTCCAGAGAAGATGCCAGGAATCTTTCCGTTTACCTGTGGAAAACTTTTCTCGGCGGCGGAAGGAGAAACTCCACTTCTAGGCCATTGGGAAACGCCGTTCTGGACGGCGTAGACTTGGATATCGAGCTCGGGTCTTCGCTGTATTACGACGATCTAGTAAGATTTCTGAAATCTTACAGCAGATACGGCAGAAGAGTGTACGTAACAGGCGCGCCGCAGTGCCCATTTCCCGACAGATTGTTGGGGGCTGCTTTGAATACAAGCCGTTTCGATTTTGTGTGGGTTCAGTTTTACAATAACCCGCCATGCCAGTACTCTTCGGGGAATATTGATAACTTGGTGAATTCTTGGAGGGTCTGGACGAGCTCTGTCAATGCTCGGAGGATATTTCTGGGGCTTCCGGCGGCGCCCCAGGCTGCCGGAAGTGGTTTTATTCCGTCGGATGTGCTGATCGGGCAGATTCTGCCGTTGATAAAAAGATCACGCAAGTATGGCGGTGTGATGCTGTGGTCAAAATATTGGGATGATCAGAGTGGATACAGTACCTCAATCGTTAGGAGTGTTTGAATTTGAAGTTAAAATCGTTGACTTTTATTCGAATATTGTATTTTTCAGCCTATTTTATTTTTTTTAATAATAAAATGGTATATTAATCGACAAAAAAAGTATATTAATATGCCTTTTATAATATAATGTGAGATTTATATGTAATATTTAATTTGGTACGTTGAATATATTTTTCATTGAAATATAGATCCATGTTCAACTTTAACAATACTCTTGTGACATGTCCCCGGCCGGCATATATTTTATAATTATCATAGTAATAATAATAAAAATGAATTAAATTGAATGGCTAGTTTTTACCATTCAAGGTAAATTGAAGGATCCAATTGAATAGGTCAAAATCATTAGGACAAAAATTAATTAGCTAAAGTCTTACATTTTAAAATTGAAAATTGAAATGATCCTAAAAGCATTTTAGGATTGTGCTATGATTTTTGACATAATGGGAAGAGCTAGCCTTCCATTACTTTCCACGACCTTACAAAATTACATTAAAATTAGAGTCATTGAGAATAAAATATATTTATTTTCTCTTATTTTATAGCACAACAAATAGTACAACTTTTTTGTAATAGAAATATAGTATTAAAATGAGGAAAAACATGGTTTTTATATTTTTATATTACATCAAAATCATCTTTTTGGCTTTCGAGAATTATAAGGGAGTATTTCTCAATCTTATCATTTTTCATGACGTGCTTTCATTATATTAGCGTTACACATAGGAGACGATATAGAATCGAATCCATTTTTCAATATAAAATAGACATAGTAGTTCTTTTGTGAGACAATCTCACAGATCTTTATCTGTAAGATAGTTCAACCCTACCGATATTCACAATAAAAAGTAATATTCTTAACATAAAAAGTAATACATTTTCATAGATGACCCAAATAAGATATTTGTTACACAAAATACAACCTGTGAGATCGTCTCACACAAGTTTTTTTGTCAATAGTCATTAATCCAATTTTGAAAGCGCACATTTGCCGTTAACTAAAATCTTCATTTCCAATCAATTATTTTGATTGGAAATATATTGAAAATCGAAATATATTCAATTCGACTTTTTCTTTTTTAAAAATAAAACAAACATACCCTCACGGACTGACAGAAATCTGCCGCTCTAAGTAGAAATGTTCCAAACTCAATAAACTCATTACAATACATTATCAACAAATTCGTGTTTAAAAAAAAGAAGGCAAACGCACGAGGAGAAGGTTAAACATCGAGGGTGAAAAAACAGCAGAACAAACTGAATAAGTTAACGTCATTGCAGCAACGTCTATTAGCCCGAGGATCGATTTACCAACACGCAGGTATAGATCTCCGGATCCTTTGCCGTCTACACTTTCCGGACCTGAATATTATGAGTCGATTGGAACCTCCAAATGGGTTGCCTGCCACTTTGGACTAGAGCGACCGGCTCCCCTTCTTTCACCATTCCTTGATTCTACAAGTTGACAAGAAGTCAATCTTAGAAGAATATAGTAGCTTTATTCTTCACGTGATATATTGCATGACAGTCTCGACTCCATTATTTATAGTACAAGTGTACAACATTTTGATATTTATCTAGAGTGTTTTTAAAGACATTGAAAGCAACTGGGAGTCTGGGACCATGCTCGGCCATAGCTTGACTAGCACAAAAGACTAGATGATAGTCGGATGTTAATCATAATAAATTTTACCTTTAACAAAGCCAATGCATCGGCAAATGTCTCGTCAGCATCAGTAGAAAACTCCATGTATATGGGGCAAATGCCCTGGTACAAAGCCAGTCTCTGCTGTATTCTCTTCCTGTTACACAATGACATGATAAAAATCCATCAGTGACTGACTTTTCAGAAGACAGATGAACTGAAACACCAGTGTAATATGTCCATCTACTTTCAGGATATTCATTCTTCGTCAAGTTATTAGATGCGTCTTGCTACTTTTATTCTTATTCAGATTTTTTTATAAGAATGATGTACTTGCTTTAACACTTGAGCCACCACAGTATAATCTCATGTTTTTAAACATTTTTTTCTTTTGAAAAAGAAAATGTTGCATGAAATTCAAGCACTCACTCATTTGTAAAAGCAAATATTGTGCCGGAAGGACGATAATGGCTCAACAGAATTGCCATGAACCCGGTTCTGGTGAAGACAACAATGGAAGTTCCAAGAGTGTTTGACATCATTGTGGCATGGAATGCAAACATTTCGCTCATATGATTCTGCAGGAACACAAGTAAAGAGGCACTAGGTGTGAGTGCAGATGCATCACATGGCACGAGGCTGTAAATTTTCGAACCAAAAAGTTGCCCTGACCTTGAAGGCTTGGCCCAGATTTGGGGGAGTTTGTGCACCAACTATGGTAGCTTCAGTCCTCAAAGAGACCGTGTGCATGACCTTCACAGCCTTCAGAGGAAACCTTCAATAGATGTGAAATAAAAATCAGTACAGGTATAATTGTTATGGTACGTATTACACAAGAATACATAAGAAAGGGATAATTATATAATACCAAAATCAAATAAACGATTGCTACTTACTTCCCGTGTGCAGTTTCTCCAGAAAGCATTACTGCATCAGCGCCTTCTCTAACAGCGATGGCAATATCTGATACCTCTGCTCGGGTAGGCGTGGGATGAACTATCATGCTCTCGAGCATATTTGTAGCCACTATGACCGCTTTTCCCATGCTGCGACATATCCTTATAATCTCTTCCTTCACGGAATAAATTTACCTTGTAACATGCTATTTGTGTTTGATAACGTTACAGGTATATTAAAATGCAACCATCAATGTCCCCAGTCCACTCCACTTAGCAAAGCAGACTGAGAAGACATAAATTGACCTTATTACCTGCAATAGAGGAACCTCTTCGATTGGCAACTCTGCACCAAGATCCCCTCTGGCAACCATAGCCTGATAAAGAAAACAGAAAGGGCTATCAGCTTGCTGGGCCAGGTAAATGCTCAACAAATTGGGTAGAGATGATTTGAAAACACGACTAATAGTTGATTTTGCTTCAAACAAGTACGGCCTCAACATCCCACCTGCTGTTTCAGTGGTTTCCATGTAGCTTACCAATAGGAGACTAGAAATCCTACACACACCTAGGTGAGCCCCCACTATTCTTTATAAATTGTTCTGTGAATGCACTTTCAGAAAATATGAACCAGTTAATGCCACAAGGATCAACTGAATCTCAAATTAATCAAGACTTAAATATGAAAATCACCCAGATACAAATTTAACTTTTTTCGCATCGAGGTTTGTTTTTCCTTGAGACTTCAAGTAATTGAAATGTAGCAACAGTTTTCTATCAAATATGTGATTAAAAATTCAATTTCTCACCCCATCAGATGCAGTTATAATTGAATGCAGATTCAGAATGGAATCTGCACTTTCAATTTTTACAATGACGTGAATGTCAGCACCACAATCTGCATAGTAAAAGTTATGAAACATAACGTTAAAAATACATCAATTAAGTCAACACTCAACAGGCATAAAATAGCTTTTGTAAGCTGCACAGAGCTTCAAATTTACCTTTCAGGTAATTCTTCAATTCATGCACCACAGCAGCATCCTTGACAAAGGAAACTGCATAGAAATCAACTTTATTGTCGACTCCAAATTTGATGTCGTCCCAGTCCTTTTCTGTGCAAGTTAGGGCCATAAGGTCATCACAATAATCAACCAGAAACAGAAAAATGAAACAAAAATGCTCCAGTGGTCAAAGCAAAATGCAACACCCGGCATGATTATTGAACATGAACGCTGAGGCCATGCTAAAAATTTGATTGCTGAGAGTCAGACCAGTAATGGATGGCAATGTTGCACTTTTCCCCCTAACATTAAGATGCCTTCGGGATTTGAGCTCTCCTCCGTCAACTACTTCACATCTCACCGAGTCCTCAGTTTTGGATTTTACAGTTAATGACATCATACCACCTACAGGATCAACAGATAGTCAACATTGCAGCGAAGATATAAGCAACATCAAGAATGCCTCAAAACGAATACAACAAATTGTACCCAATTTAATAATCATGTATTGGTGAAGTCTACTAACAGCAGCACACCACCACCACCACAAGAAAACAGAATTAATAGGTAAATAGGGTGCCTCTGACACCCAAATGATGTTTATGACAAGAAAGTTTCTATAGGTAAATAGAGTGTCAAAATAGGGTGCCCCTGACACCCATCACGGGAGAGGTCAAGGTTCAAACCTTGGTGACAAAAAAAACCCACCTCCCCCAAGTTGTAATAAAAAAAAAATTCCAACGCATTATACCATCAACAAGAAGCATGTCTCCCACTTCTACATCATTTACAAAATCATCATAGTTGACACTGACACAGTCTGTGGTGCCCACTCCTCTACGAATTGTGAAAGTAAATTCTTGACCACTGTTTAATTCAATTGGTTGGGGTAAATCGCCGCTTCTAACCTCAGGACCCTGTAATATCCACATAAAAACGTGAGGAAACAAATGTTAACATATAAAAATCGTGATACAGTTGTTACTCTCATAAAGAATATTTCAAAATATTTCCCTTTAGATGGCATACTACTACCCTTGTACTTTGTACCAGACCTCCTTCAGACTGATATGCCAAGAGGGGAGAACTTTAATATCGTCGACTATAAATTAATGGTAGTTTCTTTCAGAAATGGACATGCCTCACATTTTAATCGCCATGTCCAACTGCTTCAGAATAACTAAGAGCTCTCAGTTGAACAGCTATTAATTGTGCTGGAGCACAGAATAGAAAGCGCTAAAACCTAATCTAGTCCATTGCTACACTCAAAAATGTATTAATTCTAGGTCTAAAAGCAAATAGAACTTTCAAATGCATAACATCACCACCAGACATGGTGATGCCACTTAGACAAGAACATCTTTTTTTTGTTTGAAAGCTTCAGTAGATGAAAATTAACCAATGGTGATTAATTTGACTGAAGGTATAATAAAGGATTGGCCGACTTGAATCCTGATAACTACTACTACAACAATAAGAAAATGCCTATGAACCATAGCATGAAAGCCTTGCCTTGGTGTCAAGCATGATGGCGATAACATTGTCTTTTGCATGGGCATTATATTCCTTGACCAAGTCTATGACCTTCTGGTGAGATGCATGGTCACCATGAGACATATTAAGGCGAGCAACATTCATTCCAGCCTCGGCCAGTTTCCATATCATTTCCTTCGTGTCGGTAGAGGGACCAATTGTGCAAACGATCTTTGTCTTGCGCCTGACCATAGGTTTAGACCACATACCAACTGATGTGTTCTCGAGTTGCTGAATCTCCTGCATATACTGATTTTTATCTGCTACCTGGTCAACAGATATGCAACGAGAACGATAAATTAATCTGTGATATACCTCAAGTTTTATCATTTTATACATTTTTCTTTTATGGGTCAGAGGTTTAAAGAGACTCCACATTAAGAAATAACATGAGTAACTGTCAAGTTTCAGACATAACGTAGGAAAGTTGCTTAAAGAAATTGAAGTCATGCACAGCCTCATGATGGGTCTTGTGCATCATAAAGATGAGGATGGGAAATCTTCCTTCGAACTTAAAAAATCCATTTTTTTATTTTAAAATATCTAATCTCAAATGCATCCAGCCAACTTGGCCTAATCATGGTACTACAAAATCAGCTTCTTCACCTGGAATTATTATCAAGGTCAAAGGGTAACAAGCAATCATTACGTTAAGAAATAAAGTCGCAATGCAGAGAAACTGTAACGGTAATTTCTGCTTTAAACGCAGTAGCATTAATGCCCCGATTCTTAAATGTAGAATCTGGAAAGAAATTGATTCTCGCAATAATCACAACCCATATCTCATACATGCTTCAAAAAGAAATGTGCGTGAAAGCTCAGTAGTATCCAACAAAAAACAGAAGCAGACAAATCTAGAAACACGCATTCAGCAGCCCAACACATTTTGAAAATCAAAATTATAAACAAAAGAAATCAAATAAAATGTACAAAACCTTGACAACATCTTCAGGAGTCACCGGAACGACTTCTTGTTCGGCACGCGAAGATCTGAGAGCAGATACCGGCACGCTGACGTGGATGGCTCCACGGAGGCTTCTCTTCTCAGGTTGAGCCAAAACCTTCAAACCAAAGCCAGAATACGGCTTGAGCTTGTCATATCGGCTTTGTACGGATCCAGAGCTTGGACTGGGAGCAAATGCACCATGGATCAACCGCGTCGCTACAACTTGCGCCATGCCGCAACCAAAAATTTTGAGAGAGATAGAGAAATTGAGAGAGATTTAGAGAGAAGGAAGGGTATAAATTGAGCGAGAATTTGGAGAAATCGCCGATAAATTTGGAGTATTCGGAAGGCTTCTTGTTTGTATCGAAATATGGGAGAGAAAAAATGGAAGCTACTGTACCTTGTTCAAAACAGTTGGAGGTTTAGGAGAGAAACGTCTTGGGGCAAAGCGATGTCGTTTTTGGGAGCCAAGATTTAGTGAGACAATAGCTGACATGGCATTAGATCCTCAATCCATTCACCCAAAATTAAAGTGTTGAATTATTAAAATAAAATAAATAAAGTGTTAACATTTTTTTAAAAATTAAAACAAATTAAAGTGTAACATTTGAAGATAATATCACATTCTATCATAATAAATTTTTATTATGTCTAACATTTTTTAAAGTGTAACATTTTTTATATGATTCGAATCATATAAAAATGAATAAAAATAAATTGAACTTTGATATTAATAAATACGATCGTAGTTATATGTCTATCCCTTAAATCACATTCTATCATAATAATACTAGTTGTGATATACTTGGTTGGAAATCTTAACAAGTGAAGAATTTTGTTGGAAATCTCAAAATGAGAAAAACTTTTTGAGTGATCATGAAGTTAACCAAGAATCTGAGTTTAAGAAATACACAAAATTGATTTTTTAAACCGAAAGTCAAAAATCACTTTTATTTAATTATTGCAAAAAAACTCCGCAACTTGTATTGATAATCGATGTTAGCCACGATATTGCGAGGCTGTGAGATATATGATCCAAGTCGAGAGCAAAATTACGGAACAGACGTATGATGGAAAACTATTTTCACGTTCAATTCAGAGAGCACTTTTTCATTGAAAAATTCATCTCTTTTTCGTGTGAATTCCCGAAAGGGAATGTCGGGAATTAAAAAATTGTGTATTGATGTGGTCATGCAACATAGAAATGCAGCAGCAATGTTCGAGGTGGTGTTGTAACAAACATGATACAGCATTGGCATGTTGTGGCAGTCAAGCTACAACAAGCATCGATGAGTTACTTGAATTATCCAAAATTGAGAAGACCATGATTTTATGTAAAAGTTACAAAACCAAAAATTCAAGAAATTTCATTTTTTTTAAAAAAAATAATAATTATCTTGCTGGCCTAAAGTTTTCATTGCTATCGTGGATTTGGTCGTGTGAATTGTCGAAACAAATTTTTGTATTCTCTTTTCTTTTTCTAGGTGGAGGAAATATAAAAGAGAGAGAGTAACGATGCGAAAAAAACAACTCAAAAAAGAAGAAAATAAAAGAAATAATGGGAAAAAGAGACGAAAAAAATTATTATCGCGAGAGAAATGGAGAATAAGAGATCGAACGAATGGAGTCAAATTTATATATATTATACAATTTAAAAACTTTTCATTTTAAAACATTTTTCGTATGTATATACACTTTTCTTAGCATTCTTTATTATTATTATTATTATTATTATTGGCTTTATTGTAATTTTTCAAATTTAATTTCTCGTGCCTAACTTTAAAAAATCTTCAAAATAGAACTATTTTTTACCTAACTTTTAATGTTTTATAGTTTAATAATCATTACTATATATTTACAACAGCAATTATAAAATATGTTTTATATAATTTTTATTAAATGTATATACTTTCGATATTACTATCAGTTACTTTA
Source organism: Primulina huaijiensis (assembly GCF_012295235.1). Classification (NCBI taxonomy): domain Eukaryota; kingdom Viridiplantae; phylum Streptophyta; class Magnoliopsida; order Lamiales; family Gesneriaceae; genus Primulina; species Primulina huaijiensis. The sequence continues at coordinate 18,489,055 of NC_133313.1, forward strand.
ATTTTTAAAACTACTTCAGACTTAATTTCCCAAACAAATAATTCTAAGTTAATCTTTAATTAAAAAATATATTTTTTGTTCTAAACATACTTATAATCTGTTCACACAAGAATTTTTATAATTAGAGATTGGGTAGACAATTCTCTTAATAAGTTTTCAGAGCAATTCTTTATTTTTTATGTGGGTTATATATATATGATATAATTATAACTTGATGATTAAAAATAACAATTATTTTTTAATTAGAAAGAGTCGCGTTTGTAATAAGATCGAAAGAGAGAACTGCTACAATTTCTTGACCGTCCAGACAAAAATTATAACTTCCTTTTTTACAGTTCAAATCCTTGGCCCTGTAACCACCCACTATAGATGTCAATAGGTCCGGGTTTTACCCAGACCTGCAATGGACTCGTGTGTATGGGGTGGGTTTTCAATGTACTTTATCTATTTAATTTTATAGTTAATTCTTCAAATAGTTTACCAACTTGTACCACCATTCTTGATGAAGAGGAAAATGATCCCGAAGAATGTGTCTGAAATATTGCATACTCGCTGATTTTATATTGATCTGTTTAAATTATGTTATGACTTATTTTTGGGGATGTCAAGATTTTTTTGGAGTGCTAGTAAATCTTTTTTTATGCAATTCTTTATGTCGTGAAAATGCTTTGTTTGTTATTATTAAGTGTGGTCGAAGACATGAATTAATTTTCCACAATGTTGTGTTTAGAAGCTTGTCAGCTTTTAATTCAGTCATGTGAGAAGAAATATTACTTTTTTATTTTAAAAAAATTCGGGTCTCACGGGGCTCACGGGTCTACCCGGCCCCGTTTCGTTTTCGAAGTGGGGTGGGTCCGAAGAATATTTAACCGGGGTGGGGCGAGTAATGGGTCAAAGTTTTTTTCATGGGGAAGGTCTTGGGTTTAGCCAAACCCACCCCATTCCCTCCAAAAGACGCATCTTAACTTAAAATCTAAAAATTGCATTCACTCTCCATAAGTAATATATCTGACACTTAACGAGACCAAACTTTAGCTCCAATGATCTCACCTAGTTTCCTCATTGTAGTGACTCACGTTCGAGCCTTCCCACCTCCCAGAGTAGGAATTCAAAAAAAAAATATTTGACACTCATCTATTTATCAGTGGTAAAAAAAATGTAAGGGAGGTTAATGCAAATTACCCAAAAATAAATAAGAGTATGAAGCAAAAAGCTTACAGATGATTCCATCTCTAAAACCCGCAAAATAACCACCACAAAACAACACAAAACATGAGATGCTCATGATATAGATGCAACTCGCACCGAGTGATCAGCCGATCCTGTCAAGAAGATGGGCAAGGTTGGATGCCAATCTACTGTTGTGATTGATCCACGATGAGAAAGTGTTTTCGTGCCACTCCTATTACCTCGGACCTGTTAAAGAAGAGAAGAAAAACAAGTTGATTTCGCTAATTTAGCATTGTATACACGATACTTCATTTATACAAGCCTCCAAATTAATGGCAGAACTGCACGCTGATGCTTATGAGCAAGGGAGTGCATTTTCAGTTACCTGGTACATCGGTGCTCTTGCTGAACCAGATGTCACCAGAAGCTTTCTCCCATTAGCATCTAAAGCCATCTCGTGTCTATAGAGAGAAGAGTTCCCAGGGTTGCAAAACCTAAATCAGACAAGTGACTAATGTTAACACGTCGTTATCCGCAAACTTGGATTATATTCCATAAATATAAGAAAAGAATTGGTATAACTGTAGTAAATTAAATTCAAAGAAGAAAAAAGGACAAACTTTGTAATACCACGATGAAACCCATGCTAAATTATCTTCAACGAGTAAAAGTACAATCATAATAGGGGTCTTTTGGATGATTTTGAAACATATGAATTCACCCAAGTCCGTCCTGGAGGACCAAGTTCTTTGGGGATAATGGTATGCAGGTGTCAAAGAGTTTGGCTGACTTTGTCAAAAATCAGTAGGAATGCAAAGAGGGCAAAAGACCATCGTTCTGTGGTTTTTATGGTCATACTAATTCTTAGTATTTCTGATTAAAACTCATGAAAATCTTCTGTTATTGCTCAAAAAAAAAGACAGAGACAGCCAGAAAGAAAGCAAACCGAAAAATATAAATTGACAGTGTCACGGCGTGGTTGCACCTAACCTATCAGTCACACAGTCATTAGGCACAAAATTTCTGCAGCTTAAATAGAGAACCGTGCACGCATGTGAGTGACAATAAAAATGCAAAATCGGTGGACATAACATGAATATGAAATTCAGTAAACACACACCTGCTGCAGTTTCTTGACCACGTGATTTTTCCTTGATTGTGTAAGCTCCATTCAAATATCTGGTGTACAAGTCTTCAAGTTAGATTCCGAAAATTCAGTAGAACAGATACTTTTTCGTTGACTATGAGGGAAAAAAATACAAAATTAATTTACGGGGGTTTTAAGAGTAACAGTTTTGGAGAAAGCTAACTACTCAAATTTGTCATGCATGTAATTGTGTAGGATAACCAAAAGAGTATGAAATACTTGCATTTCCATCAGTGCCAAAGCTGAAAATGCTAGTCTCATCAGGCCCAAAAAGAATAGAGTTGATCGCACATTCATGAGCAGGCCATCCAGTAACTTGCTGGCCAGCACACATGTCTTCCTCCAGTTAAAGTGTATGCATTTGCCACTTTCGTAACTCATACCAATTGAAATCTATGATTAGAGTGACACAAGTTATTTATGTCGACTGTGGAAAAAGGATACCAAACATATGAATCATTCCATCAGTGGCAGCAGCTGCTAAAAGCTTTCCATTGTGATTGAAACTCAAAGAAGTAATTGCTGGCGGATCTTTACCAAGAGGAAGGACTGCCTTTGATGAAGATGAAAAAAAAGTAAGGCGAATGTTATTTAGAAGAGAAAATATTGATGAAAAATGAATTTCAGATCACAAAAAAATCCACAAGACAGATATTTACATACCATAGATTTCCATGTCCTCATGTTCCACACAGTTAATGAAGCAAACCCCAAGCGATCCACATAACCTGTACCTTGCCTACAAATATCACACGTCCAAATGTATAACGTTCAGACAGGAAATAATTTTTCCATGACATAAATGGTCTGCAGATTTTCTCCCATCTTATTAGAAGTTGAAAAGTAGATCAAAGATCACGTAAATAATTTTTAGAAAGAATAATTGTAAATAAATTTTAGACAGAATAAAAAAAAGTCATGTTCTCATTGCCACTTCTACTTTATAACACATCATGCATGTTAAGAAAGAAATCTTATAAATACGATTTTCAAAGACACCGCTTGCTCAAGTTGGAATAAGACAGCTCATGAATACGTTGCTACAAAACAGTCAAACTCTATTTCCTTGGGAACACGATAGGGGTGGAGGAAGTAGTCATTGACTTGTCTTACTGTTATTTAGTTCAAGCACAACAAGCTTAAATATTTTCTCACTATTCCGTAGCAGGATTATCATCACATGTCAATGTTAAAAAAGTTGCCCACATCTTTTCACGACGTTTCAAAACCACTGTTTAGCATTCAACACCAATCCTTCATTACCATGCGTGAAATATTTAGGGCCGTAGCTCGAATTCATTCTTGACAAAATCAAATGCTACATGTGTACTTGGTAAGAGCAGACAGCGAGCTAAAACATTACAATCTCCCTGAAGCTCCAATGGCATGCACAAAAAGCACCACATGCTTGACAATGCTAAAGGTATACAAAATCATGAGTGTCAAACACCTCGTGGAAGCTGCTGCCGAAACAAAAATAGGCTCCACAGGGCTGCATTTCAGATCCAGAATGCTGGTCAACAGAAAACATGAGAGAGCAATGAGATGAGATGAAAAGTATGAGATGAGATGATAACTATAGCTATAGTTTCATGAATACTGCACTAATGAAACAAGGTTCAGGACAAAACGGAAAAGAGAAAAAGACAATGGGCCGACGTATCAGCTGACTGAACCTGGGGTATGCTTCAGTTGAGTTGAGATCGCAAACAACGCGCTTAGCATCTACGTTCCACACTTTAACGCCTCCATTGGAAGTGCCTATCAGTAGCTTTAGTCAAATAGACAACAATAGAGTATCAAAAGACCAGTCTTCATTACCAAAAATAATTCAAAACAGAAAAAATATCATTCCGAATATATGCTCTCAAAATATAAAGCCCAGTGCCATACCAAGCGATCAGATTTGCAATCCCACTCAAGGGACATGATTTCAGCTCCACAATAAATAGTAGCATTTCTAGATGTTGGTGCTGATGAATCATATGTCCATATCCTTCACCAAAGAACGTTCATTAAAAGAAAAGCAGCACTGAGGCCAAATATTGACAGTTTATCAGAAGGTAAGCCAAGAATTTGAACCCTAGAATAACCAACTTTTTTCTCTTTTCCAACCCTTCTATATGTAAGGCCTCCTTTGGTATTCATGTAATTACTATAATTAGTTGTTCACTAGATGCCTTATTAACATCCTTCTACATTTCCGTTATTTTTGTTTCTTATTGTTGTGTTTTGCATATTTGTTCAAGATCAAACTCGAGAATAAAGCCCAAATTAATTCTGATGCCTGTTTGAGATAAAATGTAGTAAAAAATATAACAAAATCACAAAAAAAATAGCAAATAGGAAAGTACAAAATAAAAAACAATCAATCTGCCAGACAAAGCCTATTTATATGTGAAGGATTGCAATGCACGCTTTCAACAGTTCACAGAAGCAACTATTATTTGCACACTGCATAGACAGACAGTGCAAGCATGTAAGAAAATATAATTACGGCAACTACCTGACCGTGCCATCAATAGAAGCACTAGCAATATTATCACCGGAGGCAGAAAAGCGACAACAACTGATTGGACTTGTGTGCCCCAAGAATGTATCCTACAAAAAACAGTATAAAGCATGTTAATTTTAAAATAAGGGAGGAAAATCAGCAAATTCTAAAGATAAGGAAATGCGCAGAAGATTTTGAATTTTTTGATGGGGAAAAAAACAACCAAATACAATTTATTTCAAAACATATTTACCTGAAATACTGTCTTTACTTCTGGAAACTCTTCTTCACTCAGCAGATCCCCACTTCCTGACAGGTATTATTTAAAAAAACATCAGGATGAAGAGTGAAAGTTGAAACATCAGTACAGGCATCTTGTTCAGAGCACACGTGTATAATTCAACACCACATAAAGTTAATTCCAAATGCTTCATTAGACAAACTCATAGTTTATTACAAAGTATATATATAACATACATTGTTTGATACCCCAACTAATTTAATTAACTCCAAGCTGAATAAGATTTCAATTTTGTATAAGAAATGAAATTTATTGACGATTAAATATTATGTACTCATAGTTTATAAAGACATGACACTTGAGATGTTCCTAATCTTGATTTAAACCAATATGAGCACTGGGAATCTCCTTCTCTTGCACTTGCTACAAAAACTAACCTGCATTATTTTCTGCATTTTTTCTGTCTCACACATATAATCTATTTTTAACAAGGATTCCAAACGTGTGGTCGATCACTCACAATTTCATATTTTTTGGCCAAACCCAATTGGACACCAAATTCCGTCAAGCTCTACGGCCAAATAAGTGGTGAAGCTACAAGAGAGAAGGAGGAGGCCTCCAGATTTGTCATAAGCTTTATAGTGATCGTAACAATGGAAGAATAACACTTTTAAGCGCTTGGATTTGTGCTACATTGCAGATATTCAATTCATTAAGCAATAAAATCCAATTAAATACTTGAACATGATGGGCCTCAGAGATTTTGAAAGAAGAAGAATTCTTATTGGAGGAGGGGAGTTGTCGATCAAAAACTTATAGAAATAAAAGGAACCAAGCGCTCCATCATCCAAACTTGTTGGATGTGATGATGTTCGAGATTGAACAATTGTGAAATGTACATGATTTAATATAACCAGAATAATTCCAGCAACTTACCAACACCGGTTGAATCAAGGTCTGTTTTGCCAGGATCACTAATACTACTACTCTCATCATCATGATTATTCAACTTAGCCCCTGCATCCAGAGATTCCATAACTTGAAGATTGTCCTCGGGCAAGTATGGTTCTCTTTCTACCATGTGAGAAGCTGATTGCACTTGACTTCCATAAGAAATACTAGCTTCTTCAGGACCACTAAAGTAATAAAAAAAAGACAACAGTCAGTGACGACTATAGACTATGTACAGAGAACTCACTTTTTCCTAGAGACGACAAAACATATTGGTGCAAACTCAAAATGTAGAAGATACCTCCTTGATTGAGACAACAGGGCATCTTTTTCCTCTAACAAAGTCTGAACTTGGGATAATTTAAGATTAAGCTGCTTAATTTCTTTCTTGAGACGGTCCACAGTATCCCTTTCAGAACTTAGCTTCAATAAGGCAGGGATTCGTGGATAAGATAAGGAAAAATCAAAATCATCCTTTATAGCTACGAAAATGCCACGCAGAGAAATTAAGTCTCCCACTGCTAGGTAAGTTGTTAGCAATATATTAGGGAAATGTCCGACTGCATAAACCATAACTTGTTCAGAGATTAATAGCACATCAAGAAGCTGAATACAACATTAAAATTGTGACATTAAATGACGGAAAAAGGAATGATCCCCCGGCACAAGAATTAAAATGCAATATGGAAAAGTAGAAAAATCTTTAAAACTCTTCCTTCACTTAAAATCATCACGATGTGAAGCCAGAAACTAAATGGAGGAACTTGTTTAATATAATTTTGGGTTGCATTAAATTAGGTATAAAATTCAAAAAACAATTCATCTGAGGGAACCGATCCCCTGCCTATTTTGGGCATATACATTTAGTTCGAGGACATGAGGAAAAATAAATAACAGTTTTTACAGGTCATTCCAACCAACAATAACCGAACTTTACTTCATAGAAGGATATGAGAACCATTGAAAATTCCACTCAAGAAATTCCTGACAGAAAGATGTACTGCGCGGAACCACTCCTCAGAGAAGTACACACGAAATTGCGGATCCAAGTGCGGCTTCTGAAGGTATGGAATCGCTGCAAGAAATCAAAAAATGAAAATTTTAAATTAAAAAAATGGAAAGAGGAATGGAGACATTTAATTAAGCTATATTGATAAAAGAAACAGGGTACAGACCGAACCACGAAATCCAGCTTTCGCCTCTGTTCAGCAAATCATTTCCAAGGACCCCGAAAAAGTCCAACACTTTGTCCTTTCTCGCACATTTTAGTGCATTAACAATGTAATAACGCAAAATCGACTCATCCAACTTCGAAATCGTTGCCATCAACGACGAATCTGAATATGAAAAGCATTTCTTGAAAAAGCTAAGTAAATCAATCAACTTCTCCGCCTCGAATTTGGGGATGTAAACCGAGAAAATTAGGTCGAGAATCTTATCAACTTGAAACCCCTTGCCAATATCAGTGGACAAGTCCTTCTCCAAACACTGTAAAGTACTCGTAAATCCTCTAAACACGAGAAATTCTCTCACGAGTTCCTCTGCAAATTTCATTTTCTCCATTATATTCCTCAATCTAATCGCACCCGGATACTTGATTCTTGATTTATGATTTCAGAATAATAAACTAGGGAAAGAATCCAGATTGTTGATTAGTTTATTTCAACTTTGATTCAAAAGTTGTCAATGCGCTTTTTCAGGTTTGGATCATGAGTTTTTTCAAATTGTTATCATTGAAACGTAAGATATCGAAATCCTAAAAAATTATATCATATTTTTAAAATTTTTATATGGTAGTTGGTTTTTAGTTAAAAATACTCGAAAGTTAAATCCTTCAAAAAATAAAAAAAAATTAAAAATACTCCACGAGCTCTAAAACGAGTTAGAAAATAAATCTATTTAACGAGTCGAGCTCGAATCGACATAGTTAAACATGATAAATAATTTATTAACGAACTATGTTTGAACTATCTGTGAGCTTAATCATTTTCAAATTAACTGAGCTTGAGTTTGATATTGCTCGACTCGACTCGGATCGTTTACCTCCCTCAACAGATCATAAGTTTCTTTTTGATAAATTTAAAAGATAAAAACCCACCTTTAATATAAACCAACATTATATTTAACTTTAAAAAAATATTAAATTTTTTTATCTTAATTCAGACTAAATGATTAATTAATCAGAAAATATTTGTTTGAAATTTTTTACATGGCTCGTGGTACCATTAGCTTCATAAATTAGTAATTAGCTATTATAAAATATTTTAAAAAAATATGCAGCTATTTTCTTAAAACTCATTGCCACAATTGTTTTTAAATAAATATTAATGGAATATATTATTTTGTTCCGTAATACTTTATGGGCAAAAACTTGTGTGAGACGGTCTCACGGGTCGTATTTGTGAGACGAATATCTTATTTAGGTCATCCACGAAAAAGTATTACTTTTTATGCTAAGAGTATTACTTTTTATTGTGAATATGGTAGGGTTGACCCGTCTCACAGATTAAGATCCGTGAGACGGTCTCACATGAGACTCACTCTATTTTATGTGGGGGAAGGGTTAAGTCGACCCTACCGCCCACAGGGGTCGATCCAATGGCTCGGATTTTTCCGAGTCAATTTTTTTTTTTACATGGAGGTGGGCCCGGATCACTCATGTGGAGTGATCCGGGCCTGCACGGGCAGGTTGAAATAAACCGGGGGAAAGATCGGGCAAACCAAACGGTATTAAAGTAGTTGGGAAGTTTGTCATGTATTTCGGTTACTTGATTCTTTCCGTATCACACTCAGCGGAGAAGGGGGAGCCCCGTTGAGATCAAAGGTCAACTATACTCTTATCCAATTAAATCTATTGATTTGTGATTAATATGTGTCCGCAAAAACATTCAGTTGCATTTAGCATGCAATGTGATATCTTAGTCTTGAATATCCCGATTGGATTTTGTTGGAAAAGATAATCAAATTAATAACTTTTATATAGCGGAAGCGTTATTTTTTTATTTTGTCTACCAAAAGAAATATCAACTATATCAATAATGTGTACAAATCATTCATACAATAATAAGAGATAACAACAATTCTCCCTAGAACAATTTAAGAGATATCAAGAACTTCAAGAATAATTATTCTTAAATGACACACTCAATCTCACTATCTATGTGGAACTCGTAAATACAACTTTAATCACATATAAATTTTTTTTCTGAGTGAAAGATTGGACAATACGTAACCAAACATGTTAAAATTTATACAAAGAATTAGATTATACAACACTCAATTGCTTATTTATTCTTTGTCTTGGAATAAATTGAATCAATGCAAATACATGGCTACTTATAGAGGGAAAAAAAATTAGGGTTGTTGAAATGTGAAATGATAACGTGAATGACGAAGTGTGAAATGATGAATGATTTCCAAAGCAAATCTTCCGCCCAAGCAGCTGAAACCCATCAGGTTTTAACATCTTATCGAAGCCGTTTCTCTTGCTTATCAAATATAAGTACGAGTTCTCTGTAATTTTGCTTCAAATCTTGGGGATCCATTTGTGGGAAGATCATGCCATTGAATTTTCTTATGTGTACTAATTTATTTATACTTGGATTTCTTGAGAAGAGCAATGCGCAAGTCAAGCTAGTGATTTCCTCGAATTTTAATTTGACCAGAAATTAACAATTTCAGCCATTGGAATATCTATTATCTATTATCTATTATAAATATGTGACTTTATATGTGAATTTCCATTTATCTCCTTATTAATTACTTATTTTTAATGTTGTCTATCTTATTAATTGCTTGCTTTTAATGTTGTCTACCCACATTACAACATGTTATTTTTAATCCAATGATTTATATTTTTTATTTATTTTTTATTGTGTAAATTAGTCTATTATTTTTTATATATAAATATGTGACTTTATATGTGAATTTTCATTTATCTCCTTATTGATTATTTATTTTTAATGTGGTCAATCTTATTAATTGCTTGTTTTTAATGTTGTCTACCCACATTATCATATGTTATTTTTAATCCAATTATATTTTTTATTATGTAAATTAGTATTTGATCTCTTTTATATCTATTCATATTATAATATGTTATTTTTAATCAAATGATTTAGAATTTTTTTATTTATCTTTTCTTACGTCAATTAAATTAATTAAAATTTAAAAATAGTTCATAATGAATTATAAATTTTCTTTGGTGTCTTATTAATTTTTTCTTTTCATGTACTCATTAATTTTTTTGGTTACTTTGGCTATTAGTTTTAAAAAATATTATTTGTGAAAGTTTATATTTAAAAATTTCTTTAATAAAATATGGTTAAAAACTTTATTGTGACATACCATTTTTATAAAAAAAAAATTTTAATTTTTAAATCTCTTTAATTGTGACAGTTGGCTAGAATTTATGTGTTTAAATAAAAAAAAATTTGAACCAACATTTTTTATGGTTTATATTTATAAATTATTTGAATAAAACACGGTTACAGATCGTTGTGATTAGACCCGTCAACATATTATTTTTAAGTTATTTTTATCAGTATCGTGAATAATAAACACGTTTATTGCAATAAATAAATATTATCACATCGTCAAATAATTTAAGAGTGTTGGGTTGAAATTTTGTCAATTCATTTAAAGGTGGGTCTAAATGAGCTCACACAGGTTTATATTAAATATCTATATATCTAATATTGTCGATTTTTAATTATGAATTCCTCATGTAAAAAGGAGAATATCTTCTTGATTTTAAAATTGAGATGTTAGTATCTTGTCCATAAATTGTGGGTTGTTGAGATATTTTTGTAGTCAATGAAAATTGAGTGTCAAAGTTGACATTTGAAATGTGTTTTTGGATTACTGACAATATGTTCGTCAACATATTATTTTTAAGTTATTTTTATCAGTATCGTGAATAATAAACACGTTTATTGCAATAAATAAATATTATCATATCTTTAAATTAATATCTACTTCCATGTTTGACATGTTATGAGTCTTAACAAAATGTGGAACAGTAGATTCAAGCAAACGAATACACAAAGTCTAGGCCGAAACCAAAATTATGTGGTAGCAAGAATTAAAATATAAACCAATAAATTTTTAGTGAATTTATCGATGTTAAGATGCATAACAAATCTTATATCATAATATATAAAATTTCAACCTTATAAATGAAATAAATCACATATATATGAAATATACAAAATTTCATTAAAAATACAATCCAGTAATTTATTGTATTGTGTTTTATTCTCCAAGAATTCTTGTCAAACTCAGTTATTGTGGATTTAACATCTATTAAATCAACGAGCTGAAAAGTGTGTCAATCAAATTAATTAAGTTATAACCATATATTTTTGAAATTTTTGATTATTTTTTTATCTTGATAATTTGTTTCATTTAGTATTCATAAGACAACATTACTATAACTAAAGACACGATTTTTTTAAAAAAAATTGTTCATAAGGAGTCAATCGCTAACTTATACGGAAAAACAATTATCAACATAATATATTAAAAAAATTCTAATTAATTCAGCACGTATGCTGAAAATTTTATAATTAGACTTTATATATGAATTTTTATTTATCTCCTTATTAATTACTTGTTTTTAATGTTGTCTATCTTATTAATTGCTTGCTTTTGATGTTGTCTACCCACATTACCATATGTTATTTTTTATCCAATGATTTAGATTTATTTTTTTATTTTTTTATCATGTAAATTGGTATTTGGTCTCTTTTATGTCTACTCACATTATAATATGTTATTTTTTATCCAATGATTTAGATTTTTTTATTTATATTTTCTTACGTCAATTAAATTAATTAAAGTTTAAAAATAGTTCGGTGTTGGTGCCTTACATGTCACCCGATTTTTAAATTTAGAAGCATTATTCAGTTTTCAGATATAATTGTAGATTGAATTATAATTATTTTTTTTTCAAATTGAAGAAATACACAATAAAATTCATGTAAGTATAATTAACAGAAACAATTAAATGAAATATTGGATTTATCGATCATCAAAATGAGAAATAAACAAAGTTTGATCCTTGAGTGAGAAGTGAGATATTTAAAGAAAGTCATAATCGCTACAATAAAATAGTGCACCTACATGCATTTATCATCGTAATTTACAACTAGGTCAAAAAAAATCACATATTATTTTTATATCATATTTAAAATAATTATGAATCCAAATTTTCATTATTTTAAGTTGGTCTTTTTTATGAAAAATAATTGTGAATAAATTAAAATTTAAAATTCTTATATTTATGTATAATATCACATTTTAATATATCAGCCTAAGTCCACGTAATATAAAACTACAAAATGAATTATTCATCTTTATTATACACAAATTATATAGTGAAGATATATACCGATCGATTAAGACTATGAAGTAGAGTATATGTTCAAATATAACAAAATAAATAGATAAGAAAAACAATAAATAAAAATATTTATGTAGACATTGAAAAAATATTAATTTTTTTGGGTTATACAAAAAATAAAATTAGAAGAAGAAGTGTTGTTTTTCATACAAAGAATTCAGTCTCCAAATTAAATAAATTATACTATAAAGTTATATTTACTTTTCAACTTTATAAATGTAATTAATTTTTCTCAAAATAAAGATACATAAATTATCCCGTGAAGATATTTAAACAATTAATAAAATTAAAGATATTGTTTTTTAAATATAATACCAATATGACATTAGTAATTTAATTGTGTTCATTATACTTATGTGTTAAAATGAAATATTAAAAAATATGTCATAGGAGACAGTAAAAAGATGATTTATAGTCAATATAAATTGAAAATAAATAACAACATCCAATCAATATTTTTTTATTAGTATGTCAGTACTTTTTATGTGATAATAATAACAACATTCAACCAATATTTATTAATACGTCAGTACTTTTTATGTGATAATATATTGTTATAATAATATGCAGTTTAAATATATAATAAATTAAAGGCGACTAGCTAGGAAATTAGAAACATATAGTAACACTTATTGTCAGTTTACATGAAAGAAAATAATAATCAGTAACATTGTAAATAAAAAAATTGCAGATCATTGATTGCCCAAAAAATTGTAATAACTGAAGATTATAATAAATTATATGCATTTGTTGAGAGAATATGACAAACAATAAAGAAAACATTATGATAACAAAGATATGAAAAAAATTTGAGTAGTTCAAATATGTTTTTTATTAAACAAATATGTTTTTTTCAAATTAGTGACATATGCGTAATTAACACGAGTTGTCAAAATTTACACTAATATTATCATTATGTTTTGTTGAAATAATTAATTTTATTTCTAATTCTAATTACTCCAACATATGTTTTCTACGTGCAACGCACGTGCATTATTTCTAGTATCTATAAATATGTGACTTTATATGTGAATTTCCATTTCTCTCCTTATTAATTGTTTGCTTTACATTAATTGCTTATTTTAAGTGTGTCTTTTCATTCTCCTTATTCATATTTTAAATATATGTGATTATTAATATTTAATTTTTTATGTCTACTCACATTATAATATGTTATTTTTATCCAATGATATCTTTTCATTATGTAAATTAGTATTTGGTTTTTTATGCATACCCATATTATAATATGTTATTTTTAATCCAATGATTTAGATTTTTTATTTATCTTTTCGTTATGTAAATTAAATTAATTAAAGTTTAGAAATAACTCATTATCGAATTATGAATTTTCTTTGGTATCTTATTAATTTTTTTTCATGTACTCATGTGACAGTTTGCTAGAATTTATGTATTTAAATTAAATTTTTTTGCAACCGAAATTTTTTTGCTGTTTATATTTATAAATTATTTAAATAAAACACGGTAAAAGATCGTTGTGATTTGAGCCGTCAATTTGGGTTGGGTCTGTCGGTTTGACCTACACAGCCAAACAGTTTAAGTGAGTTGGGTTGAAATTTTGTCGACTCATTTAAAAGTGAGCCTAAATGAGCTCGCACGAGTTTATATTAAATATCTATATATATAATATTATCAATTTTCAATCATGAATTCTTGATATAAAATGAAAAATATCAGTTTGATTTCAAATTAGTGATGTTACTATCTTGTCCAAAAGTTGTAGGTTTTTGAAACATTTTGACAGTCACTCAAAATTGAGTATCAAAGTTGACATTTGAGCTGTATTTTTGGATTCCTGACAATATGTTCGTCAACATATTAGTTTTAAGTTAGTTTTATCAGTATTGTGAGGGATAAATATGTTTATTACAATATATAAATATTATCATCTGTTTAAATTAATATTCACTTTCATGTTTGACATATTATGGGTATTGGTAAAATGAGGAATAATAAATTCAAACAAACGAATACACAAAAGTCTGGGGCGAAACCATAATTATATGGTAGCGGAAATTAATATATAAATTTTTAGTGAATTTATTGATGTTAAGATGTACAACAAATCTTATATCATAATATATAAATTTTCAACCTTATAAATGAAATAAATCAAACATATATGAAATATACAAAATTTTATTACATATACAATCAAGTAATTTATTATAATTGTATTTTATTCTACAAGAATTCTTGTCAAACTCAGTGATTGTGGATTTAATATCTACTAAATCAGCAAACTAAAGCGCGTGTCAATTAAACTAATTGAGTAATCACATATTCTTGAATTTCCTAATTAATTTTTTATCTTGATAATTTATTTCATTTAATATTTTAAATTATAAAACAACATTTCTATAACTAAAGACACATTTTTTTTAAATGTTCATAGGGACTCAATCACTAACTCATATGGAAAAACATTTATCGACATACTATATTAAAAACATTCTAATTAATTCAACGCATTTGCTGAAAATTTCCTAATTAATTAAGAAAAATTCATTTACAATAATCATATTTAATCTTTTTGGGTTGACACCATTTATTTTATAAGATATTCATCGCAATTCTTTATTTGTATATTAATCTTTAAACCTGAATTATAATGTATATTGTTTTTCTAAAAGTTCTTAAATAATGATTTCATACATTTATTCGACACTTCAATATTAACATTTAAAATATATTAATTTTATATTGTATACGTGCAACACTTATATTCATGATTATAAAAATTCAATAAAAATTGTAAAAATGAATTAGATAGAACATAAAAAATTACACAATTAATCAAAAGACAGAAAATAAAAATTACATAATTGTCTATTACCTATAAACTACTAATACCGACTTCTAAAGATTGAAGTCGGTGAGAGAGTGGAGGCCACTATGTACTAAAAACATAAAAAGTTTGTAGGACCGAGTGCTAACCGCTTTACCAAAAACTATAGCTGGTGGTAATGGTGCAACTCAAATCTTTTAAACCGCACAGCAGCTCAAGCACCACGGTTCGATCGCTCTACCAAGTAGGGACAATTATTGCACCCAACAATCTCCCTCCCAATAATTGCACTCCTTGAAATCAATGAGAATCGAACCCGTGACCTTGACTCTGATACCAATTGTAGGACCGAGTGCTTACCGCTTTACCAAAAGCTATAGCTTGTGGTAATTGTGCATCTCAAATCTTTTAAACCGCACAGCAGCTCAAGCACCACGGTTCGATCGCTCTACCAAGCAGGGACAATTATTGCACCCAACAAAGTTAATGCTTGAATGAGTCACACTGCAAAGTTAGTGAAGTAAAAATGAAGGACAAAGTCGGTTAATAAAAATATTATAATGGGCTAAGTTGAATCAGACTCATATATATAAGTATCTCATTTGGTCTTACCTTATCTTTTGTCACTGTACAAAGCGAAAGTTTACGCACCGTAGTGTTCTACATTTTCTTAATTTTTCATCATCTATTGGTCTTTAAAGATATATTAGACTTTTTTTAAACATCTAATCTTAAATGTGATCAATTAA